>NC_053389.1:185000-240000 GCF_905171765.1 Bufo bufo | reverse complement strand
GATTGTGATGCCTCAGATAGCTTCCACAGCCTGTGGGTCCAGTGGAAGCTATCCAAGGCATAGAGGAACTGCAGTTTGGCATTACATTTGTTGTAGTTGCTCATTGTAGATGTAGCAGAGCTGAGTTTGTCACTTGCCTAAGCGAGGCCTCCCACTGTGCACATTAATCCTGGCTGATCGATCGCTGCTGCTCTCACATCTGATGAGAGATTTCCTAAGGGGGTATTGACTGGCATTAGGGACGGGCTGGTGGATGAGGGCAGCCACCCGGTCCTGCCTATGGATCACCCAGTTTGCACTTAGCTATGCCCAGGCCCCATGCCAGGGGGTCCCTGATGTATTAACTGACCAATAACATGGAGATCCCAGTGCCAACTGCCTTGCTGGTGAACGATTGGCATATACTTCTGCTGTGGGCCACAGGAGAAGTATATGCCAATCGTCCACCAGCAAGGCAGCTGGCACTGGGATCTCCATGTTTATTTCATGTTAATTTTGCAGTTGTTTGTGTAAACTGGCACTTTACAATAAATTTTGCACTGAATTTTCAGCGAAATATATATATATATTTTTTTTTGGGGGGGGGGGGTTGCAGTGGATCTTGGGTAAATTCCCACACTTTTTTCCCCAGGACTTGACCCCTGGTCGCATCCGAGCCGCAAAATCCTATCTTTCTTTCTCATGGAGTATTTGGATGTAAAGATGACTCTCAGGAGATCAGTCTCTGGGGCCTAGTCCTGAGCAGTGGAAGACATGGCCTCCAAGACCAGACTGAGCGAGGACTAGAGCTAACAGTCCACACCTCAGCTTCCCTAAGGGCCATGCCACAGTTGGTTAACTCTATCACTCCCATACATTACCATACTGGGAAGGTAAAGCATAAAATGACATAAACAAATAGGACAATCTGCAAGTACTGCCTGCTCTGGGATACTGCAATATACAACTGGTACAACCTATACCATTATATCACAACTAGAGTTGAGCGGACACCTGGATGTTCGGGTTCGACGGGTTCGGCCGAACTTCGGAAAAAAGTTCGAGTTCGGCACCCGAAATCGAACTGAACTTGACCCCGAACCCCATTGAAGTCAATGGGGACCCGAACTTTTGAGCACTAAAATGGCTGTAAAAATGTCCTGGAAAGGGCTAGAGGGCTGCAAATGTCTTCACAATGTGGTTAAGAGCACGGCAAGTGTCTGCAAACAAATGTGGATAGGGAAATGACTTTAAATAACATAAAATACGTAAAAATTAAAACTAATAATCTTGATCTAGGAGGACGAGGTCCATATGGAGTAGGAGGTTGAGGAGGCGGTGGATGTGGCGGTGTAGGTGGAAGCGGCGGTGGAGGAGGAGGAGGAGGTAGCCTACACTGCTTTTTGGTTTTAAATGTATTTATATATTTTTTTAATTAGGGTACACCCCAAAACATTGGGAAATATAACCTGTGATAACGCCCTCCAGCCGTGCTAAACACACGTTCAGACAATACACCGGCTGCAGGGCAGGCCAGCACCTCCAAGGGGTAAAGGGCAAGCTCTGGCCATGTGCCCAATTTGGAGACCCAGAAGTTGCAGGGGCTGACCCCTGTCAGTCAGTTCATATAGGCGTGTGCACACTTACTGCTCCACCATGTTGCACGTCCCCGTGATGTTCACCATCCATTTGGATATCTGCTCTATCAAGTTTCCATGTTCTTTTCTGTGCCTACCATGGTGATCGCGGTTAGCGGCGAATCAGGGTTCCACGCCGGAGAGGGAGCATGAGAAAGAGAGACCACATCCGAGGGAGGTCAATGGCTGCAATGGGATGAAGCGGAAATGTGGGAAAGGCTATTGAGGCGCAAATGTGGGACAAAGTATTGAAGCTTAAATGTGGGACAACTTGCATAAGTTTAAGCATTGAATGAAAGGCGGTGGCGCACATTAATTACAGAAACATTCCAGAAATGTTACTCCCTGTCACCTCTGCAGAGCGGGGGTTTATTCACGTCTAAAATTGTATAAAGTTAACCCAGAACCCGTCTACTTGGTAGAGTTAAGGGGAGAAAAAAAGAGGGTTGATCCTGTACTCCTAAAATAGGAGATATGGGATAATCACACCGGGCGCCAGAGACCAAAGTGTAATAGAGTACTTCAGATGGTATTGAACAGCAAAGTGCTGGAACCAACAAGCAGGGCAGCCTCGGGGATGAACTATATGCAGGGAAGCGATAGAGTAAAACAGGAGAGAGTCAAAGAGAAAGGAACCACCGGGGGGCGCCTGACTGCTGATGTCATGTTGTAGATACTTTAAAGGGATTCTGTCACCTCCCCTAACCGAAAATCCGATTTTAAAGCATTCATGTAGCACAGCTTACCTTGAATCGGCCGTGCTCTTTTATCTTCTAATCCGTCCAGTAGTTTTTGATAAAATCGACTTTTATCTTTATGTAAATTAGCCCTGAAGGTGCCCAGAGGGGCGTTATGTTTGCTTTAGTGTGCCCAGTACCGCCCCTCTTACGGTGCACAAAACGCCTTCCTTCTGACTCGCCCCACAGGCTCTCCTCCCCCTCCCTCACGGCCGAACGTACTCTCGCACAGGCGCAGTGCCGACAGTCATCTTATCATAGCCCAGGAAATCGCCGGCACTGCGCCTGCGCGGGGATTGGGATGCCGGCGAGAGGAGGATCGGGGTGTTTGCCGCAGAGCGCGGCGCTGAGGAGGGGGCGTTGTTGAGCACTTAGCCGCGCCTCTGGGGGCGTTCCTGGGCACGGTGGAGAAAGAAGAACGCCCCTCAGGGCTCCTTACAGCGTCATTTACATATCACAAGAATCGATTTTTTGAAGAAATGACAAGACTGACAATCAAAAGAATCAGACAGATGGAAAAAAGGTGCTCTGTTAAACATGGATTCATGAAAAAAAATTGGGTAAATTGCTAGTGACAGATTCCCTTTAAGTATGAAGTACACCAGAAATAGAGGTTATAAATAAATATATATGTAAAACTGGGATCAATATAAAGTAGGACAGAATAAAAACTTATAAAAAACTAGTATATAATAAATATGAACCCCTTACGAGAATAGGGGGGCGGGAGACAGCAATGCTAAGTGCTCATATGAGGAGCTGATGTATATTCACTGAAGCACAGAAAAGGTGAGAAAACACCGAAACGCACTTCACCAGGGAGGGGTGTAAAGGGATAAAGCTCAAGACACCCAAAACAACCACCTCCCTGGCCTGGCTCGTCTGTAGAGTGGTCGGAATATACGGCAGTCCACAACAGGGGTCTTCTGGTATAATCCTTTAATAGGTGAATAATTCAGGTGGGCTCAACGCGTTTCGGGGACACACAAACCCTTCCTCAGGAGCAGAGTAAGTAGTCGGCTTATACAAGGTATTAAAACAAACATCTATAAATAGCAGATTCTAATGGAAACAGGGGGCGCGTTTGGCGCCAAAACAATCGTCAGTGTCACCTCCGGAAGTGACCTCACTAATAACATATAGAGAGACTCAATACAATTAAATATAAAAGAAACTAAACACAATTTACAGTCTATATTGATTCAGCATCTGTAAAATACTAAGTAGGCCCTAATTTGAATGTTATAGGGGCCAAAAGAATATCGGGCTAGATGTGAAGGTGCGGAGACAGGACTTCCGGTGTGTGGAACGCACCAACCGGAAGTGGTCACAGGGTGTAGGAAAAGGCTGATGGTCTCCGTGAATAATAGGTGAATGGAGAGGATAATGTGTATATGAAGTCCTAAAAGACAGAGGGGGGGCTAGTATCGATAAAAAATAGTGGTCCCGATGTATGGAACGCAAAGGCCGGAAGTTCCGGTGTATGGAACGCATCGCAGGCGATGCGTTCCACCTCAACTAATCGTGATTTTCGACAGTTTGGGCCGCAAATTAGAAGAGGTGGAGTGGGAAATGGGACGCAAATACCAAACGAAGCTAAAAGGGGAGTGTATTAGACTGATGGAGACTGATGGAATGACAGTAATACACTCCGAAAAGCAGAAAGGAAAACAATCCAACGGCAGATGTAGGGACATTATCATGTGTAGGGGAAAAGGAGAAAGTAACAGATAGGACAAGGTGATATTGGACATCAATTGAAAGGTCGAAAAAATAACAGAACAATAAATAAAGAATGCCATAAATAATAGAATCGCATAACAATAAATAAAATCAACAATAAATAAAAGGACAGTATAATATGATGTGAATGTATACATTTAGTAATTGTTATTTGCCCAGTAGAAGCCAAAGCAGGCAACCAGAGGGGGAAAATATATATATACTATGAAAAACATAAAAAAATATAAAAAAAAAATATATATATAAAAAAAAAAAAATACATATATAAAAAAAAAAAATATATATATATATATATATATATATATATATAAAATATATGTAAAAGATATATACATAAATAATATATATATAAAAAATACACACATAAAATACAAGATACATATATATACACGTGAAAAAATAAATATAAATATAGGAATGTATAGACTGGAAAGGGGGGGGGGCGGAGGGGAACGGCTGGGTGAATAATTAATTAATATTTTGCGTACTCAAGACTCTCGTTTAGGTCAAAGGGTGTTAGCGTGTTCATACGGTAAATCCAAAACATCTCCTTCCTGGCCAAGTTCTGAAAAGAGGATGGGACCCATTCGAGTGGGGTAACATACAGAAATTGTGGGTTACCATCATGTATCTCCGAGAAGTGTCTGGAGACACTGTGCGTTAATACTTTTCTTTTAATGTTTGACCGATGGTCATTCATGCGCTCTCTAACCGTTTGGGTGGTTCGACCTATATATTTCCATTGGCATGTACATCCCAACAGGTATATAACGTTTGTTGAGCAGCAGCTCAAGTGGTGTTTAAGGGTGAAAGATTCCTCTGTACCTGGGATATTTATTACCTTCCTACCATGTGTAATCATCAATCATTTGGAGATGCCCGGAGTAACGACTGCCATAGATGTTGATGGATCTCCAAAGATAGACGTTTGGGCATGTTTTTGTTTTAATTTAGGAAATGAAGGGGCCAATAGGTTTTTCAAAGTGGGAGCTCGTCTGAAAGTAAGCGAGGGGATAGGGGGAAGAATTTTCCCTAATATAGGGTCCTTCTGTAGGATGGGCCAGTGTTTGACTATAATTCCCCTAATCTTTTTATGCTCGATATTATATCTGGTAACAAGGTAAGATTGGGTTTCCATTCTTTTAGTAGAGCGACCGTTCTTGACAGTACTCTTAGGCTTAAGGCTGGGTTCACACTTGAGCGTTTTACAGCGCGTTCAAGCGTTTTACAGCGCGTTCAAACGCGCTGTAAAACGCTCAACACATGAAAACCAATGCTTCCCTATGGCCCTGGTTCTCACTTGAGCGTTTTACAGCGCGTTTGAACGCGCTGAAAAACGCCCTACGCTCAGACAAGTTCTTGAGCTTCTTTGGGGCGTTTTACAGCGCGTTTGTGGCCATAGAACATTGCAGTCAATCACACAAACGCGCGTCAAACGCGCGTTTACTATTGCAAAAAACGCGCGTTAAACGCGCATATCAAAGACGCTCAGGTCTGAACCCAGCCTAAGAGACTCTTCTTGGTCTAGTAGTAAAACCCGTGGGACCCCTCTGTCTTTTAGGACTTCATATACACATTATCCTCTCCATTCACCTATTATTCACGGAGACCATCAGCCTTTTCCTACACCCTGTGACCACTTCCGGTTGGTGCGTTCCACACACCGGAAGTCCTGTCTCCGCACCTTCACATCTAGCCCGATATTCTTTTGGCCCCTATAACATTCAAATTAGGGCCTACTTAGTATTTTACAGATGCTGAATCAATATAGACTGTAAATTGTGTTTAGTTTCTTTTATATTTAATTGTATTGAGTCTCTCTATATGTTATTAGTGAGGTCACTTCCGGAGGTGACACTGACGATTGTTTTGGCGCCAAACGCGCCCCCTGTTTCCATTAGAATCTGCTATTTATAGATGTTTGTTTTAATACCTTGTATAAGCCGACTACTTACTCTGCTCCTGAGGAAGGGTTTGTGTGTCCCCGAAACGCGTTGAGCCCACCTGAATTATTCACCTATTAAAGGATTATACCAGAAGACCCCTGTTGTGGACTGCCGTATATTCCGACCACTCTACAGACGAGCCAGGCCAGGGAGGTGGTTGTTTTGGGTGTCTTGAGCTTTATCCCTTTACACCCCTCCCTGGTGAAGTCAGTTTCGGTGTTTTCTCACCTTTTCTGTGCTTCAGTGAATATACATCAGCTCCTCATATGAGCACTTAGCATTGCTGTCTCCCGCCCCCCTATTCTCGTAAGGGGTTCATATTTATTATATACTAGTTTTTTATAAGTTTTTATTCTGTCCTACTTTATATTGATCCCAGTTTTACATATATATTTATTTATAACCTCTATTTCTGGTGTACTTCATACTTAAAGTATCTACAACATCATATCAGCAGTCAGGCGCCCCCCGGTGGCTTCTTTCTGTATTACTCTCTCCTACCTGGTAGAGCAGGGTCTATGGCAGAAAACAATTGTTTCCCTTACGTCCTAACCAGCAGCACAAGCGGGGCGTTCTCCCCTGTGAAACTAGTAGGACCGGTGGAATTTTTTATGACAATAAATTTCCTACCAAGTGATAATTAAATAATTAGTAATAACCCACCCCTATAAAGGTCAGACTGCCCATAATTCAGTGCTTTTCTTCGCTGTCCCTGTGGACAGTAGGACGGGTCAGGCTGCGGCCTGTTACCTTATAGAATATTCTCTTTCTCTTATATATATTTTTCCTACCACATTAATCAGTGTTTTGTTCCAGCTCCGGTGCCCATGGATGGTTCCGTCCTCACCAACTCCCTATCCCTCCAGCCTTACTGTGTCACTGGTCCGTGCGATTCGCCGCCTTGCTCGGCGGTCCGGGCTGGAGGGGCGGAGCCTAACGCGGCGCTCTGTCTCCTGCTTGTGGGGCCGGTGTCGGGCCCCCGGCGTCCCATCGCCGGCTCCTTCTGAGCTCCGATCGGTGTGCGGCCCGGCAGGAAGTACGTCAGTGGACGACTTCCAGGTCTCGCGCCGGTCCTGTTTCTAAAGTGATGAGTATAACTAGTAAGTGACCCCCGGGTGCTACTTTGTTTTAATACATATTTATTAGATGTGTATAATAACCTACTATTCCTGTGGGATCAAGAGAAAATGTAGGTTTTAAGGCGGGGCTATCAGTGGGCGGAGCTAAGGAGGAAGGTGGAGTGTGTCCACCTATATAAACCCACAATAAGAGGAACGCTTCCTCTTTCTGAGCAGAGAGCTATTGCTACACTTCTGTGGCTACTGCTACTACTAAAACTGTTTAAAGTTTACTTTCTAGATGGCGTCTCCTAACGGTGATCAGCGCGGGAAAGCTTCCCACAAGCAGAGACATCTAGTCTGCGCTTCTTGCGAGATGCCAATGCCGGACTCCTATGAGTATAATAGGTGTCCGCTGTGTCGTCCTCCTCAGTCGCAGCCCACCATAAGCGACATGTTTGGCTGGATGAAGGACTTTATGGGAAATTCCATTTCCGAAATCAAGAGTGCCTTCGCCTCCAAGAGAGCAAGAGTATCTTCACCGGGTCCGGTGCCTATGGCGGAGGACGTTATCTCCGTGGACGACCATTCCTCCTCTTCCTCGGATGATGAAGACTCGCTGTACTTGTTTTCAGCCGAAAAAACCCAAAGGCTTTTGCGCTCCATCTGGTCAAGGGGTTGTGATGTTGAGCAAGGGGAAGCTCCGCCACCCACCTCTAGGGGGTTAAGGACCTTCAAAGTGGGCGAGAACCTTAAGCGATTCATGCTAACCGAGTGGAAGCATCCGGAAAAGGGTCCAGTCCTCAACAAGAGGTTTAAACTAATGTTTCCCCTCCATGAGTCGGAGGCAGACCTTTGGGTACCGCCTCCGAAGGTCGACATGGCGATTTCCAAATTGTCTAAAAGGACCCTAGTCCCGTCAGATGACGGTAGTAACCTCCAGGACCCATTAGATCGGAGGGTTGAATGCACCCTAAGGCGCAATTACTCCGCTGCGGCAGCTTCCGCGTTGGTGGCTGTTGCCTCTTCTGAGACCGCAGACTTTGTACGCTCCCGCATCTAAAGAATCCAGGCTGACCTAGAGGCCGGAGTGGCCAGAACGGACATTCTGGATCAATTTAAAACCCTCCTGCTAGGAGCAGACTTTTTATGCGACGCTTCAGCACAGCATTTAAAGCTGGCTGCGAAAAGTATGGCGCTTTCTTCTGCCAGCCGTAGACCCCTCTGGCTGCGCCCTTGGGTCGCTGATAACGCCTCCAGGTTTAATCTATGCGGCCTGCCCTATGAGCCAGGGAGGCTATTTGGTTCCGAGCTGGACAAGCTCATGGAGAGCCTGGCGGACAAAAAAGGGAAAAATCTCCCTCAACAGTCCTTTCGGGGCCGCAGCAGGTCCAGGACCACAAGACCCCAGGGCCTCTCTAGGTCCCAGAGACGTCAGGGGTCCTCCAGACGTGGACGCGGTCGTGGTCGGGGCAGAGATCGCAAGGCTTACCTTCCCCCTTCCCCTCCAGGCCCTCCGTGCGATGCACAACTTCTAAGTTCTCCTCCGATCGGAGGTCTTTAAGTTTTTTTCAGCAAGCCTGGCTGCAAGAAATTCCGGATCAGTGGGTCCTAAATATAATTTTGTCCGGCTACACGATGGATTTCGTGTCTCCCCCTCAGGAGAAGTTTGTGTTAACCCGGCCTCTACCTCAAACCAAACAGAAGATCCTGGAGGACGCGGTCCTCCTTTACCTTCACAAAAGAGCCCTAGAGGAGGTTCCCTCCCACGAACGAGGGCGGGGGGTGTATTCCCCCATTTTTCTAGTCCCAAAGCCTTCTGGAGACTGGCGCATGATAATAGATCTGCGCTACCTGAATCGCTTCATAAGGCAGAAGTGCTTCAGAATGGAGACCATCCGCTCCTTAATCAACATTCTAAATCCCGGAGACCTTATGGTCACCATAGATCTAAAGGATGCTTATCTTCATGTCCCTATTCATCCAACTCACCGAAAGTTCCTAAGAGTTGCAGTCTCCATAAAAGGTGTGGTAAAGCATTACCAGTTTGCTGTTCTACCCTTTGGCATCTCTTCCGCTCCCCACACCTTTACCAAGGTTGTGGCTCCGGTTGTTGCCAAGCTCAGGCTTCAAGGACTAGAAATCGAGCCGTGTCTCTAGACGTTCTTCAAATCCATCTTCAGCTGGCTCTTCAGACTCTCCAGCGGTTAGGCTGGTTGATAAATTGGGAAAAGTCCCAGATCCTGCCTTCCACTTCCAGGGTATTCCTGGGGTTTATAGTGGATTCTCAAAGAATGACGCTCTCTCTCTCCCCAGAGAGGAAAGATCGAGTCATAAGAGCCGCTCAGTTGCTCATGGCACCTCGTCGAGTGTCCATCAGAACACTTATGAAGATGTTGGGCCACATGTCAGCATCTGCGGAGGCAGTTCCTTGGACCCTTTGGCACCTTCGTCCACTTCAAGAAGAAGTGTTAGCAGTCTGAAACCACAACCCCAAGGGGTTGGACAAGACTCACTCCCTGTCTGTCAAAGTCCGGTCCTCACTCAAATGGTGGAGGAACCTATCAGATGGGAGGTCCTTGATTCAACCTCGTTGGATCACGTTGACCACAGACGCCTCCCTTCTAGGTTGGGGAGCCCATCTGGAAGATAGTCCAGTACAGGGTACCTGGACTACACAGGAGAGGCTTCTCTCGTCCAATATGAGAGAACTAAGAGCCTTACGTCTAGCTCTTTATTATTTTGCTCCTCTCATGCACGGGAAGGCGGTGAGAGTCCGTTCGGACAGCACGACTGTAGTCGCTTATATCAACAGACAGGGAGGTACGAGATCTCGACCTCTTCTCCAGGAAGTTGGTCTAATCCTCTCTTGGGCAGAGCTCAGTCTATCCCACCTTTCCGCGGTTCACATCAGGGGAGATCTCAACATAGTTGCGGATCGACTCAGTCTTGGTCTACCAGTTCCAGGCGAATGGTCACTGAACAGAGACATCTTCTCCCAAATCACGCTACGTTGGGGCACTCCAGAGATCGACTTGATGGCGACCCGGTTGAACGCGAAGGTGGACAAGTTCTGCTCCCTCTACAAGGAGGACAACCCTCTGGCGATAGACGCCCTGTCCATTCCATGGAGGTTCAGGCTGGCATACATATTTCCTCCACTTTCCATGATACCAAGGGTATTGACGAAAATTAAACAAGACCAGACCCCGGTCATTGCAATGATACCATTTTGGCCGAAGAGGTCTTGGTTCACCCAGCTCATGAAGATGAGTCAGGGCACATATTGGAGACTTCCCCTAATGCAGGACCTTGTGTATCAGGACACAGGCCCTTGCCTATATCTGAGGAAACTCAATCTGACAGCCTGGAGATTGACAGGTCCCTACTAGAAGCTAGAGGGCTTTCTGCGGAGGTCTTGAGAACTATTTGACACTCCCGTGCGGAGTCTACAAACAAGGTGTACTCAAGAATTCA
The DNA here is from genome assembly GCF_905171765.1 of Bufo bufo. Taxonomy (NCBI): domain Eukaryota; kingdom Metazoa; phylum Chordata; class Amphibia; order Anura; family Bufonidae; genus Bufo; species Bufo bufo. The sequence goes on along the minus strand of NC_053389.1, from coordinate 229,423 downwards.
CAAGATCTTTCTTCAGTGGTGTGCTGTAAAAGAGGTAGTACCCTCAGATCCTCCTGTTTCAGCTATTTTACCATTTCTGCAGGACGGCCTGGACAAGGGTCTAAGCCCGTCTACTCTCAGAGTCCATATCAGTGCTCTCTTTGTCTTTTTAGGTAGACCACTATCTCAAGACCCCCTACTCAGGAGGTTCCTCAAGGGAGACGAAAGATTAAAACCTATCCTGAGACTTATCCCTGAATGGGATTTATCAGTTGTTCTAAAGGGGCTATCCTCTCCCCCCTTTGAAACCCTAGAGCAGGCATGCTCGACCTGCGGCCCTCCAGCTGTTGTAAAACTACAACTCCCACAATGCCCTGCTGTAGGCTGATAGTTGTAGGCTGTTCAGGCATGCTGGGAGTTGTAGTTTTGCAACAGCTGGAGGGCCGCAGGTTGAGCATGCCTGATCTAGAGAATGTAGACCTTAGATTCCTATCTTTAAAGGTCCCATTTCTACTGGCCATAACATCGGCCAAAAGGATTGGAGAATTACAGGCCTTAGCGGCCGTGGAGCCTTTTACCCCCTTTCTCCATGACTGTGTCCTATTGAGATTTTTACAAACCTTTGCTCCCAAAGTTCCTTCTTTCGGTAACCGAAATCAAACCATCTCCTTACCGGTCCTATGTCCCACTCCATCATCTCCTGAAGAGGAAGCCCTTCACTCCTTGGACATTTCCAGGAATCTCAAAATCTACCTGAACAGGACTGCGGACTTTAGAAAATCAGAGCACCTGCTGCTCTCCTTCTCCGGTAAAAGCAAAGGTCTAAAAGCCTCCAAACCCTCTCTAAGTAGATGGGTAAAAGAGGCAATCCGGGAAGCCTTTCTAACCCAAAGGTTGGCTCCTCCATCCTTTGTCACCGCCCACTCCACGAGGGCAATATCGACTTCCTTCGCAGAAAAAGGTCTAGTTTCGCTAGAACAGATTTGTGCTGCGGCTTCTTGGAGCTCCCACAGCACTTTCGTTAAACATTATCGCCTAGACTCTAGGTGCTCTGAGGGGGTAGCATTCGGACACACCATTCTGTCTGCCGCCCTCTCATAAAAAAAATAAAAGTGGTATTGAGTACCTATTAGGGGACCCTCCCAAATTTGTTCGCGTTACTTGCTAGGTCCACACTTGTGCTGCTGGTTAGGACGTAAGGGAAGCGTTAATTTTTTATGTAAATTTGTTTTCCCTTAGTCCTAAGAGCAGCGCACACATTTCCCACCCTTGTTTTAGTTTCTACTTGATATAAAGCACTGGAATATGGGCAGTCTGCCCTTTATAGGGGTGGGTTTTTACTAATTATTTAATTAGTGCTTGGTAGGAAATTTATTGTCATCAAAAATTCCACCTGTCCTACTAGTTTCACAGGGGAGAACTCCCCACTTGTGCTGCTGTTAGGACTAAGGGAAAACAAATTTACGTTAAAAATTAACGCTTATTGTCACCCGAAAATGTCAAATAAAAATTATTGAAATGTATTAACCTGTTAACTAGGTAGAGGAGGGGTATATTACACCCAAAAATTTGTGAATTTGACCATAAAATGTAACTGACAAATGTTATTTTTTTTGTTAACCGGCCTACTAGGTATTGCAGTGGTACATCACACCCAAAAATTTGTGAATTTCACCATAAAATGTAAGAGACACATTTTTTTATTGTTTAACCCGTCTACTAAGTATAGCAGTGGTACATCACACCAAAAAATTGTTAAATTTCAACTGAAAATGTAACTGACAAATATATATTTTTTTTTAACCGTCATACTAGGTATAGCAGTGGCACTATACACCCAAAAATTGGTGAATTTCACCTGAAAATGTTAATGATAATTTTATTTTTAACCGGTCTAAGGCTCCATTCATACGTCCGCAAAATGGGTCCGCATCCTTTCCGCAATTTTGCGGAAAGGATGCGGACCCATTCATTCTCTATGGGGATTCATTCTCCACATTTGCGGATCCGCACTTCTGCATCCGTGCTTCCGTTTCCGCAAAAAAATAGAACATGTCCTATTCTTCAAAGAAAAATTTTGGGGAATTGAGTCAGCACAACCTGTATATAGGTGCAGACCACTATGGCGAAATACATATACAAACGGAGAATACAAATGTGATCGCACACTACATCCAGCACTCTGCCCTCCATGCTGGATGAGGCATTGGTGTACATTTTGGCCAAAGCGTAATGAGCCACTCACCGCGTCAAGGTCGCCTCTATGGAGTGGTCCCTAACACTAGTTCCTACCTGTTTATGGGCCATGACAGCCACACAAAGTCCAGGGAATGCAGGTCAGCATGCACGCCAAGCACACTCTGCTTTTAACCCCGTCCGGTGCCATTACAGCTTTCATCGGATCCAGGGATGTAAGTACCAACATGCATGCTGAGCCCACCATATACTTCTCCTGGAGCCAAATGGCCACTGGTAGGTTCTATATAAGCAAACTCAGTTTTATACTGACTTTAAAACCAGCCTCCAGGACAGATTGACTGGTCAGGTGTGCAATGACTCAAAGGAGATCGCCACGCCTCCAATATATACTACAAAGAGAAAATGTGGGGGGTTGAGTGTAACGACCGACGACACGCACAGGGAGGAAAACAGGGAAAGCCCTGCCCAAGGGAGAGGGAAAGGTGGTGACCCCTAACTCACCTTGCGGCTGGCACCTGACTGCCCTGACGTCCCTAGACGGGTTCCTCACCCGTGCGGCGATCACGTGCCTAAACCCTGGCTTTCCCTAATATAAGCCCTGGATAGTGAACAGGCCGGTGGGATCGCTAGTCCACACCACTATCACTAAGAGGGAAACACCAGGGAGAGGACAGACAAAACATACAAACACATACACCCAGGTGGGCGACCACAATAAACCAAAAAGGTCCAACAGGGATCCGGAGGGTAGCGTACTGGACCAACTACCAGCGAACGCAGCAACACAGCTCCAGAAGGTCAGAATAGATGTCCAGGCAGGAAGCTCTATCTCTGGCAACCAGAGAAGTGTGAGAGAGAAATATAAGGAGGTCTGGGAGTGCTGGACAAGGAACAGTTGAGGAGAAGGAGCTACGGATCCCTGAGTGAGCCAAAAGGGTTTGCTAAGCAAACCCAGAAAGCTACCATAAGGAAAACAGCCCTATCTTAAATAGAGCGTGCAGCCAACCGCTGCGACTTCCTGACCCCGGGTATAACGGAGTCAGGCGTGGTCCTCGACACCCTCGTGACATTGAGTCCGCACAACCTGCCTGTAGGTGCAGATCACTATGGCGAAATACATATACAAACGGAAAATACAAATGTGATAGCACTCTGCATCCAGCATTCTGCCCTGCCTCCATGCTGGATGAGGCATTGGTGTACATTTTGGCCAAAGCGTAATAAGCCACTCACCACGTCAAGGTCGCCTCTATGGAGTGGTCCCTAACACTAGTTCCTACCTGTTTATGGGCCATGACAGCCACACAAAGTCCAGGGAATGCAGGTACAGCATGCACGCCAAGCACACTCTGCTTTTAACCCCGTCCGGTGCCATTACAGCTTTCATCGGATCCAGGGATGCAAGTACCAACATGCATGCTGAGCCCACCATATACTTCTCCTGGAGCCAAATGGCCACTGGTAGGTTCTATATAAGCAGACTCTGTTTTATACTGACTTTAAAACCAGCCTCCAGGACAGATTGACTGGTCAGGTGTGCAATGACTCCAAGGAGATCGCCACGCCTCCAATACATGCTACAAAGAAAAAATGTGGGGGGTTGAGTCCGCACAACCTGCCTGTAGTTGCAGATCACTATGGCGAAATACATATACAAACGGAGAATACAAATGTGATAGCACTCTGCAACCAGCACTCTGCCCTGCCTCTATGCTGGATGAGACATTGGTGTACATTTTGGCCAAAGCGTAATAAGCCACTCACCACGTCAAGGTCGCCTCTATGGAGTGGTCCCTAACACTAGTTCCTACCTGTTTATGGGCCATGACAGCCACACAAAGTCCAGGGAATGCAGGTCAGCGTGCACGCCAAGCACACTCTGCTTTTAACCCCGTCCGGTGCCATTACAGCTTTCATCGGATCCAGGGATGTAAGTACCAACATGCATGCTGAGCCCACCATATACTTCTCCTGGAGCCAAATGGCCACTGGTAGGTACTATATAAGCAGACTCAGTTTTATACTGACTTTAAAACCAGCCTCCAGGACAGATTGACTGGTCAGGTGTGCAATGACTCAAAGGAGATCGCCACGCCTCCAATATATACTACAAAGAAAAAATGTGGGGGGTTGAGTCAGCACAACCTGTATATAGGTGCAGATCACTATGGCGAAATACATATACAAACGGAAAATGCAAATGTGATAGCACTCTGCATCCAGCATTCTGCCCTGCCTCCATGCTGGATGAGACATTGGTGTACATTTTGGCCAAAGCGTAATAAGCCACTCACCACGTCAAGGTCGCCTCTATGGAGTGGTCCCTAACACTAGTTCCTACCTGGTTATGGGCCATGACAGCCACACAAAGTCCAGGGAATGCAGGTCAGCATACACGCCAAGCACACTCTGCTTTTAACCCCGTCCGGTGCCATTACAGCTTTCATCGGATCCAGGGATGCAAGTACCAACATGCATGCTGAGCCCACTATATACTTCTCCTGGAGCCAAATGGCTACTGGTAGGTTCTATATAAGCAAACTCAGTTTTATACTGACTTTAAAACCAGCCTCCAGGACAGATTGACTGGTCAGGTGTGCATGACTCCAATATATACTACAAAGAAAAAATGTGGGGGGTTGAGTCAGCACAACCTGTATGCAGGTGCAGATCACTATGGCGAAATACATATACAAACGGAGAATGCAATTGCGGACAAGAACAGGCATATTCTATTGTGTCGGCAATGTGCGGTCCGCAAAATGCGGAACGCACATTGCTGCTTTCCGTGTTTTGCGGATCCGTGTATCCGCAAAACAGGTTGCGGACGTGTGAATGGAGCCTTATAGGTAGAGCAGTGGTACTATACACCCAAAAATTTGTAAATTCCACCAGAAAATGTAAATGACAAAGTAGTGAAATGATACAAAATAAAACACGTACAAAAAAAAAATGGATTTATGAGGTGGAGGTCCATATGGAGTAGGAGGTTGAGGAGGCGGTGGACGTAGTGGAGTAGGTGGAAGCGGCGGTGGAGGAGGACGAGGTAGCCAACACTGGTTTTTGGTTTTAATTTAATTTTTTATAAATTAGGGTTCACTCCAAAAGAGTGTGAAATATCCAAAATACAAACATGAGCGATTGCGCTGCAGTATAACAATGGCTGCTTAGTGCCGGTATACATGTCTATTCTGCACAAGGTACGGACAAGTCCTGAGGGATCCAGGCCTGGTTCATTATAATGACCGTCAGCTTGTCCACATTGGCTGTGGACAGGCGGCTGCGCTTGTCTGTGATGACGCCCCCTGCCGTGGTAAACACACGTTCAGACAATACACCGGCTGCAGGGCAGGCCAGCACCTCCAAGGGACAAAGGGCGAGCTCAGGTCATGTGCCCAATTTGGAGACCCAGAAGTTGCAGGGGCTGACCCCTGTCAGTCAGTTCATGTAGGCGTGTGCACACTTACTGCTCCACCATGTTGGTGAAATGCTGCCTCCTGCTAAGACGTTCCATATCAGCCGGTGGTGCTGGTTGTTGTGCTGACAAAGCTTTTCCACATTCCGGCCAGGGCCGTCTTTGCCGCAGGGCAAAAGGGGCAGCTGCCCCGGGCCCAGTTGCTCCTGGGGGCCCAAGGGAGCTCCGTTTCCCGACTCCCATTCACTAGTCCAGGGGCGTCGCTAGGTTAAAACATTCGGGGCCTGGGCCCCTGATGTTTTGTCCCAGGCCCCGAATGTCCTGCCTGCTAGATACAACTGTATTGCTGTACACAAAACGGCAATACAGTTGAATCTAATACACTGGGAAGAGGTGAAGGACCTGTGGTGACATCACAGGTCATGTGATTAGCAAAACAGGCTGTGATAGGATGACCTGGATGATGTCACCATCACGTGACCAGTGCAGGATTGGACGAGTGAAAAGGAGAAGGAGCCTAATGGTGATGTCTGTACATGAGGAGAGGTAAGTGAAGGGAGAGGCAGAGCAATGCTGGGAGTTGTAGTTATTTAACTAGGATGTATGTTAGGGCTGAAGGGAGGGATGTTATTGACATGGAACTGTGTGCTTGAGGTGGCTGGGGGAGGGAGTGATGTTATTTACATGGGACTGTATGTTGAAAGTGGATGGTGGGGGGGAATGATGTTTATGTACATGGGACTTAATGTTTAGGCTACGTTCACACTTGCGTTCGGGGCTCCGCTTGTGAGATCCGTTTCAGCCCCAAATGCATCAGTTTAACCCCAATGCATTCTGAATGGATGCGGATCCGTTCAGTATGCATTCGTTTGGCTCCGTACGGCCCCCCGTTCCGCTTTGGAGGCGGACCCCAAAATTCTGAAAGCAGCGTTTTTGTGTCCGCATGGCCTTGCGCGGCCAAACGGATCCGTCCTGACTTACAATGTAAGTAAATGGGGACGGATCCCTTTGTATTGACACAAAATGGTGCAATTGTAAACGGATCCGTCCCCCATTGACTTTCAATGTCAGTCAGGACGGATCCGTATTGGGAAATTCTAATCTAATACAAACAATCGGTCCTGAACGGATGCATTAGTTTGTATTATCGGTGCGGATCCGTCCTGTACAAGTACAAGTGTGAAGATAGCCTTAGGGGGTGATGTTTACATGGGACTGTGCGTTGGAGGCGGCTGGGGGGGAGGTGATGTTATTTACATGGGACTGTATGGTGGAGGGGGGATTATAACTGCAGGGGGCACTGCAGATCCAGGGGACATTATAGGCGGTCTTATTACTACTGGGGGCTCTATAGGAGGGTCTTATAGATCCGCCTTATTTCTACTAAGCGCACTATGGGGGCCTTATTACTACTGAGGGGTCTGTAGGGAGCTTTATTACCACTGGGGGAACAATAGGGGGCCTTATTTCTACTGGGGGGCTCTGTGAGGGTATTATTAATACTGGAGGGCTCTTCTAATAATGGGGGCATTGTTGAGGAGCATTATCACGGTTGGGGCAGTGTTACTAATGAGGGCATTCTAGAAGGGAATTACTATTGGTGGGACTATGAGGAGCACTATTACTATGGGGGCAGTAATGTTTCTTCAGGATAGTATTTGGGGGGGAGCAGGGGCGTAACTAAAGGCTCATGGGCTCCGGTGCAAGAGTTCAGCTTGGGCCCCCCTTCCCTTAGTGCTTTGTGTGCGACTGCTACCTCTGCACCCCCTATAGCTACACCGGGGGGGGGGGGGGGGGGCACAGCGAGCAGCAGGATAACACTGTGGGGGCTCCAGTTGGGGGATAATGATAGAATGTGAGGAAGCTAAGATGTCCGTGTGTCACACTCTGCAGAGACGAGGCGGCTGAGAGAAGTTGTCCAGACCGAGTGGAGAAGATGATGAGAGAGAAGATCTGCATCAGAGGAGACGTCACCTGGAGGCCCTGGATGTGACCGGTATGTGCTGCTGTATAGCAAGTACAGCAAAGTGCGGGGGGGGGGGGCGGGATCCGGGGGCCCAAGTAAATTCTTGCCCAGGGTCCAATCAATATTAAAGACGGCCCTGATTCCAGCCATGCTAACCCTGCCTTCTGAGGTGCTGGCGGTGCCCCAGCTGCGTTGGCGACCTCTTCCTTCGCCTTGTGCTTCCACTGTGCCCCCGCTGTCAGGTGGGAATGCCACCAGCAGCGCGTCTACCAGCGTGCGCTTGTACTCGCGCATCTTACGATCACGCTCCAGTGAGGGAATTAAGGACGTACGTTGTCCGTGTAACGGGGATCCAGCAGCGTGGCCACCCAGGAATCAGCACAAGTTAGAATGTGGGCAACTCGGCGGTGGTTGTGGAGACACTGCAGCATGTAATCGCTCATGTGTGCCAGGCTGCCCAGAGACAACGACAAGCTGTCCTCTGTGGGAGGTGTATCGTCTGTGTCCTCTGTATCCCCCCAGCCACGCTCCAGTGATGGCCATGAGCTGGTCTGGGTGCCACCCTGCTGTGAACATGGTTCCTCCTCCTCCACCTCCTCATCCTCCAGAACTGTGCCCTGGCTGGACAATTGTGTACCTTGGGTTTGTGGGTGCAGGAACCCACCCTCGGAGCCACTTGGGAATGACTGGCCGGAAACCCTATGAAATGATCCCTCTTCCTCCTCCTCCTCCTGTGCCACATCCTCTTCCATCATCGCCTGCAGCGTTTTTTCAAGGAGACCTAGAAGTGGGATAGTAACGCTGAGAACGGCGTTATCGGCACTGGCCATGTTGGTGGAGTACTCGAAACAGCACAACGAGGAACACAGGTCTCGCATGGAGGCCCAGTCATTGGTGGTGAAGTGGTGCTGTTCCGCAGAGCGTCTCACCCGTGCGTGCTGCAGCTGAAACTCCACTATGGCCTGCTGCTGCTCGCACAGTCTGTCCAGCATGTGCAAGGTGGAGTTCCACCTGGTGGGCACGTCGCATATGAGACGGTGAGCGAAACGGCCGAAGTTACGCTGCAGCGCTGACAGGCGAGCGGCAGGGTGAGAACGCCGGAAGCGCGCACAGACGGCCCGCACTTTATGCAGCAGCTCTGACATGTCGGGGTAATGTTTAAGGAATCTCTGCACCACCAAATTCAGCACATGCGCCAGGCAAGGGATGTGCGTCAGACCGGCTAGTCCCAGAGCTGCTACGAGATTTCGCCCATTATCGCACACCACCAGGCCGGGCTTGAGGCTGACTGGCACCAACCACTCGTCGGTCTGTTGTTCAAGGCCCGTCCACAGCTCCTGCGCGGTGTGGGGTTTGTCCCCCAAACAGATAAGTTTTAACACTGCCTGCTGTCGTTTCCCCCTGGCTGTGCTGAAGTTGGTGGTGAAGGGGTTACGCTGACCGGATGAGGAGCCGGTAGAGGATGAGGAAGCCGAGTAGGAGGAGGAAGCAACAGGAGGCAAACTGAAGCGCCCTGCAATCCTCGGTGGTGGAAGGACATGCGCCAAACTGCTCTCCGCCTCAGGCCCAGCCGCCACTGCATTTACCCAGTGTGCTGTTATGGAGATATAGCGGCCCTGACCGTGCTTACTGGTCCACGTATCCGTAGTCAGGTGCACCTTGCCACAGATGGCGTTGCGCAGTGCACACCTGATTTTGTCCCCCACTTGGTTGTGCAGGGAAGGGATGGCTCGCCTGGAAAAGTAGTGGCGGCTGGGCACGACGTACTGTGGGACAGCCACCGCCATAAGGCCTTTAAAACTCTCCGTCTCCACCAGACGGAATGACAGCATTTCAAAGGCCAGTAATTTAGAAATGCTGGCATTCAGGGCCAGGGATGGCGGGTGGGTAGGGGGTACTTCCTCTTCCTCTCCAGTGTTTGGGAGATGGAGAGCTGAACGCTTCCGTGTGACATTGTGGAGATGCTTGGTGACCCAGGTGGTGGTGTTGCCTGCAGATCCTCTGCGGGGTGGCAGGTGGCACTGTCACTCCAGAGGTGGATGAAGAGGCCACGACTGCAGCAGAAGAGGAAGCAGGAGGAGCCAGAGACCTTTCTTGGTTTTTGAGGTGTCTTCTGTAGTGGCCTCACGGACTAAGCGTGGGCACTACACGAGGGTCAATGGGGGTGTGCGTTATTTCCTTTCCCTTGGCACAGGAGTGTCATGTTCTAGTGTGCATATTTTATGTAAATTATAAAGTATTGTTGTTATATGTAATGTTTTTCCCTGTATTAGGTAGTATCAGGCCTAGTCTCTGCAGTTAGTCATCCCAGACGCTAGAGGGAGCTAGGGTAGCCCTAGTATAAGTATTCAGGCCCCAGACAGGGAAGGGAGTTGAAGGTCAGGAGTCTGCAAAGACAAGCTGGAAGGCACCAGTCAGGGCCTTCTCCTGACATACAACTAGACAGCCCAGGCTTCTAGTTATCACCAGGAGACTAGTAGAGGGATCCTAGTCTACCTCCAGATCCACAGAGCCATGGTTAGCTCAGAAGATCTATCCCAGGGGAAGAGGGTACCTCCTGGAAGCAACCCTGTAGTTTCCACAAAGTCCAGCAGAGCCAACATGTCCGTCTAATACCAGTAAGCTGAAGGGCAGAGAGACTAGAGGTATGGAGCAAGAATGAGCACCTAAGGAGGATTATTTACCAAGGATAAAAGCCTACAATAAGGTATCCGGGCCTTGGGATTAAAGCCAGACAGGAGTTCGAAAGGGACAGTGTACACTAATCTCCGTGGAGTCTGTACAGCCTGATTCTGCGCATGTGGATGTTTCCCCTCTGTGTATCTTGCCTAACCACCATATACCTGCCATAACTGTGTAACCTGCTTGGGAAGTGTACTTGACATGTGGAACTGAGTTGCCAGCTAACTGTACAAAGTGGAATTTACTACAGTAAAGTAAAGTTTGGTTCACCCTGCCACCTGTGTTCCATTCTTCTTAAGACCTTCCACCGGTGTGCCACCGTTACCGGCACTGGCGTCACGTACATCAAAAGGGACCTTGCCCCAGGCACATAAAACACCTGCAACACCCAGGGCACCTCAACTACCACCAGGCCTGGTCCCTAAAATCAGAGTGTGCCCCAGAGGACTTTTGTGCCAGCCTCTCCTTCACTGCAGTATGCTTGCCCAGGGGTTCCCATATATAGCTGTGAGTGACCCTCGCTTGCCACTGACCGTGACCTCACAATCGCACTACCCTGCAGGTCTGGCGTACCGCACTTCTCCACTGCAGCTCGTGCTTTGCACTTAGATGCCTGGTCATGCAGGTTGTGATCAGGTTGAGAACGTTTATGCTTCGCTTCAGGCTCTGATTGCACAGTGTGCAAACCACTCGTGTCTTCTCGTCAGCACATTGTCTGAAGAACTGCCACGCCAGGGAACTCCTTGGAGCTGGCTTTGGTGTGCTCGGTCCCTTGCTGCGGTGGGCAGTAGCAGGCGTACTGTCTAGAGGACGGCCGCTCCGCTTTTGCACCTCGCTCCCTCTTCTGCTGTGCTGGTGGCTCTGTGCGACCACCGCCTCCTCCTCCGAACTACATCGGTCACTCGCATGACCTTGATTCCATGTGGGGTCGAGGACCTCATCGTCCTCCACATCATCTTCCACCCAGTCTTCACCCCTGCCCTCCTTGTCGGTCTGCACACTGCAGAAAGCCCCAGCAGTTGGCACCTGTGTTCCGTCATCATCCGAGACGTGCTGCGATGGTCCTCCCATGTCCTCATCCTGAAAGATAAGTGGTTGGGCATCAGTGCACTCAATCTCTTCCACTTCTGGGGCAGGGCTAGGTGGATGGTCCTGGGAAACCCTGCTAACAGAGTCATCAAAAAGCAGAAGAGACTGCTGCATGACTTGGGGCTCAGACTGCTTGGCTGATGTGCAAGGGGGTGAGGTGAAAGATTGATGGACATCGGCTGCAGGTGCCAACTGTGGTCTTTCAGCAGGAGACTGGGTGGGAGACAATGTGAAGGAACTGGATCCACTGTCAGCCACCCAATCTACTATCTCCTGTACTTGTTCAGGCCTCACCATTCGTAGAGCCGCATTAGGCCCGACCAAATACCGCTGCAGGTTCTGTCGCCTACTCGCCCCTGAGGAAGTGGTTTCACTTGTGCGTGTAGCTGGCACAGATTGACCACGTCCTCTCCCTGCAACAGGAGCTCCACCAGCAGCACCACGACCGGGGCCACGTCCCTTATTTGACGCTCTCCTCATATTTCTCAAATTTAGGATCTTTCCCTAAATGGGTGTTTAAATAATAGTAGAATAGAACGACAGTATGTAGAGGGTGTATCTCACACGGCCTGAACCAGTGTAGGCCTGAAGTAAATATTGTTGCACCAAATGGCTGTATTTCACATTTCTGAATGTAACCCAAATGTATTAAGGGTGTATCTCACAATGACATCTGCAGCAAAGGCTGCGAACTACATTTTTGGAGCCCAAACGACTGTTTGTTTAACAACTGAATTTGACAGCAGTATATAAGCCTGGAATCTCACACGTGCTGATGCTGCAAGGCCTGAAAATAGTGTTTTTTGTCAGAAAAGTGTGTTTTTCAAACCCCAGAAAATGATGGGTGTATTTCTACCTTAAATTGCACACTGACTAATCCAGATGTTGTAGTTTGCCCCAAAAAAAATGGTGATTTGCAATGTCCCAAAAGCTCAGATGCTGTGCTGGTGCTATGAGCTTGCATAAAATGGCCGCCGCCTCCCACCTAACTAACAGAATTATAAAAGTTTGTATTTTTGGTCAATGGGCTCAGGGCAGGGTAAAACGATTGTGCCCTGCACCCACACAACTGTTTGTCTGTAGATCGCCGAGTTAGATTCTCTCCTAATCTCTCCCTCACAGCAGCCGCTGCAGCCTCTCCCTACACTGATCAGAGCAGAGTGACGTGCAGCGCTACGTGACTGCAGCTTATATAGAGGCTGGGTCACATGCTGCTCTGGCCAATCACAGCCATGCCATTAGTAGGCATGATGGCCTATTGGGGCAAGTAGTATGACGCTTGTTGATTGGCTGCCAAGAAAGCGCCGAACACTGAACCCAAACTTTTACTGAAATGTTCGGGTTCGAGTCCGGGGTCCCAAAATCCTAAAGTTCGGTACGCTTGGGTTCACTCAACCCTAATCACATTACATCTCTTGGAGAAGTCAATGCATGGATGCCTGATCTACATCTGGTTTTACGTATTGATGGGTTGCACTCACCTCTCGGCTCCTCTCCCTCAGGAGGCTTGCACCTTTTAAGGAAAAGAAGAAGAAGAAGAATTCCACCAACCAGAAGAATTCCCAGTAAAGTCCCAATGATGATTCCAGATAACTCTCCGGCACTGAGCTCTGAAGAGGATCCACAGATGCCTGGATTACAGAAGGAAGACACAAGAGAAGCAGCTACATATGATATCTACAAAAACATGTGAAGAAATGTGTGGATGGTGGATGAAACTTTAATCGTAAACCCCAATCCCACAACGATCGCAATTGTTACTAATCTAATCTGTTTAATCTGTATGTAGTGAGCTCCCTCTAGTGGTGGCTGTATAATCTGTATGTAGTGAGCTCCCCCTAGTGGTGACTGTATAGTCTGTATGTAGTGAGCTCCCTCTAGTGGTGGCTGTATAATCTGTATGTAGTGAGCTCCCTCTAGTGGTGGCTGTATAGTCTGTATGTAGTGAGCTCCCTCTAGTGGTGGCTGTATAATCTGTATGTAGTGAGCTCCCTCTAGTGGTGGCTGTATAATCTGTATGTAGTGAGCTCCCTCTAGTGGTGACTGTATAATCTGTATGTAGTGAGCTCCCTCTAGTGGTGGCTGTATAATCTGTATGTAGTGAGCTCCCTCTAGTGGTGGCTGTATAATCTGTATGCAGTGATCTCCCTCTAGTGGTGGCTGTATAATCTGTATGTAGTGAGCTCCCTCTAGTGGTGACTGTATAATCTGTATGTAGTGAGCTCCCTCTAGTGGTGGCTGTATAATCTGTATGTAGCGAGCTCCCTCTAGTGATGGCTGTATAATCTGTATGTAGTGAGCTCCCTCTAGTGGTGGCTGTATAATCTGTATGTAGTGAGCTCCCTCTAGTGGTGGCTGTATAATCTGTATGTAGTGAGCTCCCTCTAGTGGTGGCTGTATAATCTGTATGTAGTGAGCTCCGTCTAGTGGTGACTGTGTAATCTGTATGTAGTGAGCTCCCTCTAGTGGTGACTGTGTAATCTGTATGTAGTGAGCTCCCTCTAGTGGTGGCTATATCATCTGTATGTATTGAGCTCCTCCTATTGGTGGCTGTATCATCTTCATGTATTAAACTCCCCCTAGTGGTGACTGTATAATCTGTATGTAGTGCGCTCCCCCTAGTGGTGGCTGTATGATCTGTATGTAGTGAGCTCCCTCTAGTGGTGGCTGTATAATCTGTATGAAGTGAGCTCCCTCTAGTGGTGGCTGTATGATCTGTATGTAGTGAGATTCCTTATAGTGGTGACTGTATAATCTGTATGTAGTGACCTCCCTATATTGGTGGCTGTATAATCTGTATGTAGTGAGCTCCCTCTAGTGGTGGCTGTATGATCTGTATGAAGTGAGCGCCCCCTAGTGGTGGCTGTTTAATCTGTATGTAGTGAGCTCCCTCTAGTGGTGACTGTATGATCTGTGTGTAGTGAGCTCCCTCTAGTGGTGGCTGTATAATCTGTATGTAGTGAGCTCCCTCTAGTGGTGGCTGTTTAATCTGTATGAAGTGAGCGCCCCCTAGTGGTGGCTGTTTAATCTGTATGTAGTGAGCTCCCTCTAGTGGTGGCTGTATAATCTGTACATAGTGAGCTCCCTCTAGTGGTGTCTGTATAATCTGTATGTAGTGAGCTCCCTTTAGTGGTGTCTGTATAATCTGTCTGTAGTGAGCTCCCTTTAGTGGTGTCTGTATAATCTGTATGTAGTGAGCTCCCTCTAGTGGTGGCTGTATAATCTGTATGTAGTGAGCTCCCTCTAGTGGTGTCTGTATAATCTGTATGTAGTGAGCTCCCTCTAGTGGTGGCTGTATAATCTGTATGTAGTGAGCTCCCTCTAGTGGTGGCTGTATAATCTGTATGTAGTGAGCTCCCTCTAGTGGTGGCTGTATGATCTGTATGTATTGAGCTCCCTTTAGTGGTGACTGTATGATCTGTGTGTAGTGAGCTCCCTCTAGTGGTGGCTGTATGATCTGTATGTAGTGAGCTCCCTCTGGTGGTTGCTGTATAATCTGTATGTAGTGAGCTCCCTCTAGTGGTGGCTGTATACTCTGCATATAGTGAGCTCCCTCTAGTGGTGACTGTATGATCTGTGTGTAGTGAGCTCCCTCTAGTGGTGGCTGTATAATCTGTATGTAGTGAGCTACCTCTAGTGTTGGCTGTATAATCTGTATGTAGTGAGTTCCCTCTAGTGGAGGCTGTATAATCTGTATGTAGTGAGCTCCCTCTAGTGGTGGCTGTATAATCTGTATGTAGTGAGCTCCCTCTAGTGGTGATTGTATAAAATACAGTACAGACCAAAAGTTTGGACACACCTTCTCATTCAAAGAGTTTTCTTTATTTTCATGACTATGAAGTCATCAAAAGTATGAATTAACACATGTGGAATTATATACATAACAAACAAGTGTGAAACAACTGAAAATATGTCATATTCTAGGTTCTTCAAAGTAGCCACCTTTTGCTTTGATTACTGCTTTGCACACTCTTGGCATTCTCTTGATGAGCTTCAAGAGGTAGTCCCCTGAAATGGTCTTCCAACAGTCTTGAAGGAGTTCCCAGAGATGCTTAGCACTTGTTGGCCCTTTTGCCTTCACTCTGCGGTCCAGCTCACCCCAAACCATCTCGATTGGGTTCAGGTCCGGTGACTGTGGAGGCCAGGTCATCTGGCCCAGCACCCCATCACTCTCCTTCATGGTCAAATAGCCCTTACTTTCAAAGTTTTCCCAATTTTTCGGCTGACTGACTGACCTTCATTTCTTAAAGTAATGATGGCCACTCGTTTTTCTTTACTTAGCTGCTTTTTTCTTGCCATAATACAAATTCTAACAGTCTATTCAGTAGGACTATCAGCTGTGCATCCACCTGACTTCTCCTCAACGCAACTGATGGTCCCAACCCCATTTATAAGGCAAGAAATCCCACTTATTAAACCTGACAAGGCACACCTGTGAAGTGAAAACCATTTCAGGGGACTACCTCTTGAAGCTCATCAAGAGAATGCCAAGAGTGTGCAAAGCAGTAATCAAAGCAAAAGGTGGCTACCTTGAAGAACCTAGAATATGACATATTTTCAGTTGTTTCACACTTGTTTGTTATGTATATAATTCCACATGTGTTAATTCATAGTTTTGATGCCTTCATAGTCATGAAAATAAAGAAAACTCTTTGAATGAGAAGGTGTGTCCAAACTTTTGGTCTGTACTGTATATGTAGTGATCTCCCTCTAGTGGTGGCTGTATAATCATTATGTAGTGAGCTCCCTCTAGTGGTATCTGTATAATATGTATGTAGTGAGCTCCCTCTAGTGGTGTCTGTATAATCTGTATGTAGTGAGCTCCCTCTAGTGGTGGATGTATAATCTGTATGTAGTGAGCTCTCTCTAGTGGTGGCTGTATAATCTGTATGTAGTAAGCTCCCTCTAGTGGTGTCTGTATAATCTGTATGTAGTGAGCTCCCTCTAGTGGTGGCTGTATGATCTGTATGTAGTGAGCTCCCTCTAGTGGTGGCTGTATAATCTGTATGTAGTGAGCTCCCCCTAGTGGTGGCTGTATAATCTGTGTGTAGTGAGCTCCCTCTAGTGGTGGCTGTATAATCTGTATGTAATGAGCTCCCCCTAGTGTTGGCTGTATACTCATTATGTAGTGAGCTCCCTCTAGTGGTATCTGTATAATATGTATGTAGTGAGCTCCCTCTAGTGGTGGCTGTATAATCTGTATGTAGTGAGCTCCCCCTAGTGGTGACTGTATAATCTGTATGTAGTGAGCTCCCTTTAGTGGTGCCTGTATAATAAGTATGTAGTGAGCTCCCTCTAGTGGTGGCTGTATAATCTGTATGTAGTGAGCTCCCTCTAGTGGTGGCTGTATAATCTGTATATAGTGAGCTCCCTCTAGTAGTGGCTGTATAATCATTATGTAGTGAGCTCCCTCTAGTGGTATCTGTATAATATGTATGTAGTGAGCTCCCTCTAGTGGTGGCTGTATAATCTGTATGTAGTGAGCTCCCTCTAGTGGTGGCTGTATAATCTGTATGTAGTGAGCTCCCTCTAGTGGTGGCTGTATAATCTGTATGTAGTGAGCTCCCTCTAGTGGTGGCTGTATAATATGTATGTAGTGAGCTCCCTCTAGTGGTATCTGTATAATATGTATGTAGTGAGCTCCCTCTAGTGGTGGCTGTATAATCTGAATGTAGTGAGCTCCCCCTAGAGGTGGCTGTATAATCTGTATGTAGTGAGCTCCCCCTAGAGGTGGCTGTATAATATGTATGTAGTGAGCTCCCTCTAGTGGTGGCTGTATAATCTGTATGTAGTGAGCTCCCTCTAGTGGTGGCTGTATAATATGTATGTAGTGAGCTCCCTCTAGTGGTGGCTGTATAATCTGAATGTAGTGAGCTCCCCCTAGAGGTGGCTGTATAATCTGTATGTAGTGAGCTCCCCCTAGAGTTGGCTGTATAATATGTATGTAGTGAGCTCCCTCTAGTGGTGGCTGTATAATCTGTATGTAGTGAGCTCCCCCCAGTGGTGACTGTATAATCTGTATGTAGTGAGCTCCCCTCAGTGGTGACTGTATAATCTGTATGTAGTGAGCTCCCTCTAGTGGTGACTGTATAATCTGTATGTAGTGAGGTCCCTCTAGTGGTGGCTGTATAATCTGTATGTAGTGAGCTCCCCCCAGTGGTGACTGTATAATCTGTATGTAGTGAGCTCCCTCTAGTGGTGACTGTATAATCTGTATGTAGTGAGGTCCCTCTAGTGGTGGCTGTATAATCTGTATGTAGTGAGCTCCCCCCAGTGGTGACTGTATAATCTGTATGTAGTGAGCTCCCTCTAGTGGTGGCTGTATAATCTGTATGTAGTGAGCTCCCCCTAGTGGTGGCTGTATAATCTGTATGTAGTGAGCTCCCCCTAGTGGTGGCTGTATAATCTGTATGTAGTGAGCTCCCTCTAGTGGTGTCTGTATAATCTGTATGTAGTGAGCTCCCTCTAGTGGTGACTGTATAATCTGTATGTAGTGAGCTCCCTCTAGTGGTGGCTGTATAATCTGTATGTAGTGAGCTCCCTCTAGTGGTGACTGTATAATCTGTATGTAGTGAGCTCCCCCTAGTGGTGGCTGTATAATCTGTATGTAGTGAGCTCCCCCTAGTGGTGGCTGTATAATCTGTATGTAGTGAGCTCCCCCCAGTGGTGACTGTATAATCTGTATGTAGTGAGCTCCCCCTAGTGGTGGCTGTATAATCTGTATGTAGTGAGCTCCCTCTAGTGGTGGCTGTATAATCTGTATGTAGTGAGCTCCCTCTAGTGGTGACTGTATAATCTGTATGTAGTGAGCTCCCCCTAGTGGTGGCTGTATAATCTGTATGTAGTGAGCTCCCCCTAGTGGTGGCTGTATAATCTGTATGTAGTGAGCTCCCCCCAGTGGTGACTGTATAATCTGTATGTAGTGAGCTCCCCCTAGTGGTGGCTGTATAATCTGTATGTAGTGAGCTCCCCCAGTGGTGACTGTATAATCTGTATGTAGTGAGCTCCCCCCAGTGGTGACTGTATAATCTGTATGTAGTGAGCTCCCCCTAGTGGTGGCTGTATAATCTGTATGTAGTGAGCTGCAGAATTTCAAAGTTTAACTCTCTGTGTCTATGAAACATTATGGGTTTTGGAGAGAATATGCCCAAGTTTAGAAATAATCATGAAAAGGAATCTGCCAATAATTTAGGATTTATTGAAAGAAATAAAAATACGCCCCATTTAATATAATGCTCCATTAACCATCTCCTGGCAGTTTATGCTGCTCCCCTCTGCTGGATGGTCTTTGCGTGGCCCCAGCTGGCACTCCCAATAAAGGGCCCTCTATTGATATTACTGTTTAATGTGGCATCCTACGTGGAGTAGTGTGTGCAGTGTTTATGGGGGTCCTCTGCTAGCTGTGTTATCATTGGGGCACGTCTTGCTATTTCTGTGCCTTACAGTACCATTTCAGCAGTATGGCAGTAATAATTATGGGCTCTATGTGGTGGCATTAGTTCGGCTGTGTTCACATTGTAGTTATTGATTTCTGCTGTTTTGCTCAGTCTCCACCGTAGAAGCAGAACGTCGAAAATGATGGAAGCTGCAGATCAGCAAATATGACTGACAGAACTTGTGCCCCTTATAATGGGGTGTCCTGTATCTCGCCCAACCTTTTCCATGGAATCAGTGGGGGAGACAGAGACGTGGAGTACGCATTATGTGCACAGCGTGGCAGCATTATGTACACTGTATTACGACATTATTACTTCTATTTGTATGGACCATCCACACAACATACATGTGAAGTCATGGGTACACCTCTGATTATCGGTACTGTGATGATGACAGAGGAGTAACTTGGGTCTGCCACCCATTACTTGTCTTTCTACATGGCCGAGGGGCTTTGGGCCCCTTTTTAGCTACCACACCCCGCGAGCTGCCCCTGCACCCCCGTTAGCTACATCCCCGGATGATGGTACTGATTCTGGCCATTGTTACTCACAGTAGACATTCAGCGTGTAGACGTCGCTGGTCCTCCTGCTCACAAGGTTCTCAGCCTCGCACCAGTACAGTCCTGCATCCAAAGGCTTGATGGTGGGGAACGTGATGGTTCTGTTATTAGAAGACGTGATCACTCCAGGAGGAAACATCTTCCCGCTTCTCCCCCAATGGATCTTCTCAGAATTCATCGTGTCACATGTCAGGCTAATTGTATCATTGGCAATTGGATAGAGCGAGGACGTTCTGATTACGGGTTTAAAAACTAATGCTGAAAGAAAGAGGGAAGTACATGGATGAAAGACACCAGACCCTACCAAGTGCCCCTACTACCCCCATCTTCTCATGACTAACGCTGCACAAAAGGGTAAAGACAGATGTCCCAAGACCATGCAGAGACCATGATACTTGTAAGGCTACTTCCACACTTGCAGCAGGTCCAGGAGACAATGCTGGGAATCGGCTGGACAAAACCGCTGCGATTGCTAGCATATTTCCCGAGTAGCCGCTGGGTCTCTGCCGGACTAGATTATAACCAATAGGGTATGGCGAGAAGGTGGTAGTGTCTGGCAATGCCGGATTCGGAGAACTCTGCCGTGGATGTGAAACTAGCCTAAGGATGCTGCTCGGTACGGATCTGCTAATTAGCTACTCAGATAAATAACTGCGCCACTAATCGGTACACCAAGTACCATATGCTCCACGTGTGGTCCTACTCAGAAACTTCCTGCAGAAGTGGCAGCTGCAAATACAGTGAAGGAGGTTAAGCATGCATGGGATAGGCATAAGGCCATCCTTTATATAAGATAGGGCCGGGGGCTATCCATAGTATTCAGTATATTGGGCAGACTAGATGGGCCAAATGGTTCTTATCTGCCGACACATTCTAGGTTTCTATGTTTCTAACTAAACACCACTAAGCCTCCTATCAATATTAATAACAAATAGCTTTATCAAAGTCTCATTAAAACATATGATAATAATTCACAATATACACAGGAGGTCGCCACCAGCAACGTCGGTCAGTTTATATATAGAAGATATTTGCTATTAAGGACAGATACAACTTCTCTTTTCTGACTTTCACTTAAATGATGTAAGGGGGTAATAAAATCTGCAAAAATACACAATGAAATACAGGTGGCCAAAGAAAGGAAGAGCAACCCCAAAACATTCTTCAAATACATAAATGCAAAAATACCAAGGTCAGAACATGTAGGACCCCTAAATGATGGTAACGGGGTGTTGGTCACTAGGGATCTATAACAGCGGCTGCAGTACGCCTCGGTTCCCCCGCTTACCGCAGTGGACCTGGGCGCCGTGCTCAGCGATGATTCTTCTGTCCTGGACTCTGTTGCCTGTACGTGCTGAGGATTCCGCTCCACGGGTTCCATTCAGCCCTGGCCACAGCATGCTTGTTGCTGGTGTCTGGTTTCACTGCCCTGGGGGTGGCACGCATCACTCTCTGGGCTGCAGGGGTTGGGTCATGTGACCTCACTGACCAACCCGAGCTCTCCTGCAGGTATTTAAGTGGCTCAGCCCTCTTCCCAGATGCCTCAGTGTCAAGGTCCTCGTGTGCTCCTGATTTACGCTTCATTCCTAGACTCTGCTTCTCGTCTGTTCCCTGCTTGCTTGCATTGACTCTCCTGTTGCCGACCCGATTTGCCTGACCTGTACCTATGCCACCTGCCCTGACCTTTTGCTTGTCTGACTACACCTCTGCTTCATCCTCGATCCTACACTGTTGCTCCTGGTAATGACCACACCTGCCTGACTACGCAGTACTGCTGGTACTCAGGTATCTCCTGGTCCACCCAGACCAGCTGTATCCGACTCGGTGACTGCTCTGGAGTAGCTCCTGGCAACTACCCTAACAGCTCAAGTCTATCCTCACCATCTGAGGCTCCAGTGCAAACCAGGTAGTTGCTTAGACACGCCCCTCCAGAGTATAGCCAGTCAGGGGCACATCCGCTGATCCGTGACAGGATCGAGAGAAGGCAGAGCTACTAAATGGGGTTTTTAGCTCTATATATACCAGGGTGGATAAAAATCAATGATTTAAAAAAAAAAAAAATCTGATTTCTTTTATTTAAATCAGATTTTTTTTAATTTAAAATCGGATTTTTTTTTTAATATAAAATGCTTTTTGAGGAAAATATATTACCATCCAAAGGTTATTCCATCATGAAATGAAGATTCATTTTATAATTATGTAGAATAAGGCTGTATTTGTTTAATCTTTTTGGTAAATAAACTCCATGAATCCATTCACAATGTCATGCTCTTTCAGAGGTTTTTGTAAGATTATTGGGCAGTTTCCCTGCCTACAAGATATTATCACAAATGCTTGGTTTACTTTTGCAGTTCTCAAAACTGAATTTGACTCAGCAGAGATCACAGGCCTCTGGACAGAGGGGAGGCTGTGGATGTAGTGAGGTGAGTAGTAGCCTGGACAGAGGGGCGGCTGTGGATGTAGTGAGGTGAGTAGTAGCCTGGACAGAAGGGCGGCTGTGGATGTAGTGAGGTGAGTAGTAGCCTGGACAGAGGGGCGGCTGTGGATGTAGTGAGGTGAGTAGTAGCCTGGACAGAGGGGCGGCTGTGGATGTAGTGAGGTGAGTAGTAGCCTGGACAGAGGGGCGGCTGTGGATGTAGTGAGGTCAGTAGAAGCCTGGACAGAGGGGCGGCTGTGGATGTAGTGAGGTGAGTAGTAGCCTGGACAGAGGGGCGGCTGTGGATGTAGTGAGGTCAGTAGAAGCCTGGACAGAGGGGCGGCTCTGGATGTAGTGAGGTGAGTAGTAGCCTGGACAGAGGGGCGGCTGTGGATGTAGTGAGGTGAGTAGTAGCCTGGACAGAGGGGCGGCTGTGGATGTAGTGAGGTGAGTAGTAGCCTGGACAGAGGGGCGGCTGTGGATGTAGTGAGGTCAGTAGAAGCCTGGACAGAGGGGCGGCTGTGGATGTAGTGAGGTGAGTAGTAGCCTGGACAGAGGGGCGGCTGTGGATGTAGTGAGGTCAGTAGAAGCCTGGACAGAGGGGCGGCTCTGGATGTAGTGAGGTGAGTAGTAGCCTGGACAGAGGGGCGGCTGTGGATGTAGTGAGGTGAGTAGTAGCCTGGACAGAGGGGCGGCTGTGGATGTAGTGAGGTGAGTAGTAGCCTGGACAGAGGGGCGGCTGTGGATGTAGTGAGGTAAGTAGAAGCCTGGACAGAGGGGCGGCTGTGGATATAGTGCGGTGAGTAGAAGCCTGGACAGAGGGGCGGCTCTGGATGTAGTGAGGTGAGTAGTAGCCTGGACAGAGGGGCGGCTGTGGATGTAGTGAGGTGAGTAGTAGCCTGGACAGAGGGGCGGCTGTGAATGTAGTGAGGTGAGTAGTAGCCTGGACAGAGGGGCGGCTGTGGATGTAGTGAGGTGAGTAGAAGCCTGGACAGAGGGGCGGCTGTGGATGTAGTGAGGTGAGTAGTAGCCTGGACAGAGGGGCGGCTGTGAATGTAGTGAGGTGAGTAGTAGCCTGGACAGAGGGGCGGCTGTGGATGTAGTGAGGTGAGTAGTAGCCTGGACAGAGGGGCGGCTGTGGATGTAGTGAGGTAAGTAGAAGCCTGGACAGAGGGGCAGCTGTGGATATAGTGCGGTGAGTAGAAGCCTGGACAGAGGGGCAGCTGTGGATATAGTGCGGTGAGTAGAAGCCTGGACAGAGGGGCGGCTGTGGATGTAGTGAGGTGAGTAGTAGCCTGGACAGAGGGGTGGCTGTGGATGTAGTGAGGTGAGTAGTAGCCTGGACAGAGGGGCGGCTGTGAATGTAGTGAGGTGAGTAGAAGCCTGGACAGAGGGGTGGCTGTGGATGTAGTGAGGTGAGTAGTAGCCTGGACAGAGGGGTGACTGGATGTAGTGAGGTGAGTAGTAGCCTGGACAGAGGGGCGGCTGTGGATGTAGTGAGGTCAGTAGAAGCCTGGACAGAGGGGCAGCTGTGGATATAGTGCGGTGAGTAGAAGCCTGGACAGAGGGGCAGCTGTGGATATAGTGCGGTGAGTAAAAGCCTGGACAGAGGGGCGGCTGTGGATGTAGTTAGGTGAGTAGTAGCCTGGACAGAGGGGTGGCTGTGGATGTAGTGAGGTGAGTAGTAGCCTGGACAGAGGGGCGGCTGTGTATGTAGTGAGGTGAGTAGATGCCTGGACAGAGGGGTGGCTGTGGATGTAGTGAGGTGAGTAGTAGCCTGGACAGAGGGGCGGCTGTGAATGTAGTGAGGTGAGTAGTAGCCTGGACAGAGGGGCGGCTCTGGATGTAGTGAGGCGAGTTGTAGCCTGGACAGAGGGGCAGCTGTGGATACAGTGCGGTCAGTAGAAGCCTGGACAGAGGGGCGGCTGTGGATGTAGTGAGGTGAGTAGAAGCCTGGACAGAGGGGCGGCTGTGGATGTAGTGCGGTGAGTAGAAGCCTGGACAGAGGGGCGGCTGTGGATATAGTGAGGTGAGTAGAAGCCTGGAGAGAGGGGCGGCTGTGGATGTAGTGAGGTGAGTAGAAGCCTGGACAGAGGGGCGGCTGTGGATATAGTGAGGTAAGTAGTAGCCTGGACAGAGGGGCAGCTGTGGATGTAGTGAGGTAAGTAGAAGCCTGGACAGAGGGGCGGCTGTGGATGTAGTGAGGTAAGTAGTAGCCTGGACAGAGGGGCGGCTGTGGATGTAGTGAGGTGAGTAGAAGCCTGGACAGAGGGGCGGCTGTGGATATAGTGAGGTAAGTAGTAGCCTGGACAGAGGGGCAGCTGTGGATGTAGTGAGGTAAGTAGAAGCCTGGACAGAGGGGCGGCTGTGGATGTAGTGAGGTAAGTAGTAGCCTGGACAGAGGGGCGGCTGTGGATATAGTGCGGTGAGTAGAAGCCTGGACAGAGGGGCGGCTGTGGATATAGTGCGGTGAGTAGAAGCCTGGACAGAGGGGCGGCTGTGGATGTAGTGAGGTAAGTAGTAGCCTGGACAGAGGGGCGGCTGTGGATGTAGTGAGGTGAGTAGAAGCCTGGACAGAGGGGCGGCTGTGGATATAGTGAGGTAAGTAGTAGCCTGGACAGAGGGGCAGCTGTGGATGTAGTGAGGTAAGTAGAAGCCTGGACAGAGGGGCGGCTGTGGATGTAGTGAGGTAAGTAGTAGCCTGGACAGAGGGGCGGCTGTGGATATAGTGCGGTGAGTAGAAGCCTGGACAGAGGGGCGGCTGTGGATATAGTGCGGTGAGTAGAAGCCTGGACAGAGGGGCGGCTGTGGATGTAGTGAGGTGAGTAGTAGCCTGGACAGAGGGACGGCTGTGGATGTAGTGAGGTGAGTAGAAGCCTGGACAGAGGGGCGGCTGTGGATGTAGTGAGGTGAGTAGTAGCCTGGACAGAGGGGCGGCTGTGGATGTAGTGAGGTGAGTAGAAGCCTGGACAGAGGGGCGGCTGTGGATGTAGTGAGGTGAGTAGAAGCCTGGACAGAGGGGCGGCTCTGGATGTATTGTGTTTTTGGATTTTGCAAAGGTGTTTGATACTGTCCTACACGGACGACTAATGGGTAAATTGAGGAATATTGGTTTAGAAAAGTGGCTTCACGATCGTATCCAAAGAGTTGTGGTCAATGATTCCTACTCTGAATGGTCCCCGGTTATAAGTGGTGACCCCAAGGTTCTGTGCTGGGTCCGCTATTATTTGCCTTATTCATTAATGACATAGAGGATGGGAGTAGTAGTGCAGTTTCTATTTTTGCAGATGACACCAATCCTTGTAATACGGTCCAGTCTATGGAAGATGTTAATAAGTTACAAGCTGTTTGGGCCTCCACTTGGCAAATGAGGTTCAGTATAGATAAATGTAAAGTTCTGCACCTGGGGGCTAATAATCTGCATGCAGCATATGTCCTGGGGGAGTAACACTGGGAGAGTCGCTGTCTGAGAAGAATATGGGTGTATTAGTAGATCATAGACTAAATACCAATATGCAATGCCAGTCAGCTGTCTCTAAGGCCAACAGAATTTTGTCTTGTATTAAACGTGGCATGGACTCGTGGACAGGGATGTAATATTGCCACTATACAAAGCGTTGGTGCAGCCTCACCTGGAAAACGCGGTTCGGCTCTGGGCACCAGTCCATAAAAAGGACACCCTGGAGTTAGAAAAAGTACAGAGGAGAGCGACTAACCTCATAAAGGACTAAAACAAGCAAGTGGAAGTAATGTATCAAAATATCATTTATTATAAAATATAAAGTATGGGGAAAAAACAGGATGGTATACAGTATACAGAAAAGCAAAGGGCCTTGCGACACCAAATCATCCACCTATCAACCTATGCATGATAAAACACAGGGTAGTAAAGCCAATAAACCGGGGCATGTTTTGATATCATCTATACTATTGTATTGTTCACTTCTAATTTTGAATATCCGATCTATTTTTGATCCATATTGATCATGTTTGATTATATGTATATCACTGTATCGATCACATATTCATCATATATGCAATTATATTATTTTATTATGTATGATCTATTTCTGATTCACATGGATCATCTTCTGATTATGTTTATATCATTGTATTGTTTATTTTTAATCATAAATACACAATTTATTTCTTCATATTGATCACATATCAACTATATATGTATTTTTTATAATATTTTTCTTTTCACCACATATATCTTTTATCACTTATATATGGTACTCTGGTCCTATTTATTATGGTTCCTTTGTATATCTTTCTTCACTCACCTGATGTTCCACCGCGTGGGTTGGCTACGCGATTTTATATCCTTATATATTCACATGGATGGATTCTCTCCATATACATTTTTTTATATATATTTATATTTTTTATTTATATTTATGTTTTTCCACTTTCTGGAGATGTGGGCGTTTTTCGTTGGTTTTTAGATATTGTGGATTACATGGGACCCAATATAGATATTTCCCTTACACATAGGTCATATGACCCACGCGACTGCGTCTATTTCCAGTTCTTGATTCATCTATCAGGAGTTGCGGGTCACCTGCGTTCCACTGGGCCGCGGATCACGCATGCGCTGCACGGTGCCATCTCGACGTGCTCTGTGACGTCTGTAAGAGCCGCGCATGCGCGGTGCGCAGACATAGACGCGCTGAGAGATGGCTCCGTGGATCATGGAGTTTTCCGCGCCCGTTTGAGTGGACCGCAGGTGGCTCGAATCCAGGTAATACCTCCCTATCCTCCCACCCCCATCTAGCCTATATATACCCTGCTTGCATATCATTTAGTACCTCCTGACGAAGCCGCTGAGGTGAAACGCGCGTCGAGGTCTCGCGCTCAGGGTCTGGTATCCATCATATTCACCATGTCTTCAGGTACGTCCTGTGTTTAGTACAGCCTGGCATCCCCATATGGCACTTCTGTATACATCCATAGTGGGTCCCGAACATTCAGGTTTATTTTTGCTACTTCTTTGAGATCCTGATACTGACTCCAATTGAGGGTTCATTGTTATACTGGTCAGTTTTGTTGCCTATGTATTTTGGGATGTGTGGGATAGCTCATGGTCAACCAGGTACGATCTTTTGTACCTACTGCACATAGCCCCATTGTGGCGGTTATCTTGTGTTACGCAATACCGGTTGTCCCAGAGCTAATGCCCCGGTTTATTGGCTTTACTACCCTGTGTTTTATCATGCATAGGTTGATAGGTGGATGATTTGGTGTCGCAAGGCCCTTTGCTTTTCTGTATACTGTATACCATCCTGTTTTTTCCCCATACTTTATATTTTATAATAAATGATATTTTGATACATTACTTCCACTTGCTTGTTTTAGTCTATTTTGGATACTGTACAAGTGGTAATTGTAGCTGTCTAGGTTGACAGAGAGGTCTTTTTGTAGGTTTAATAACCTCATAAAGGGCCTGGAAGATCTCATCTCTGAGCAAAGATAAAAAAAACGGAATTTGTTTAGCCTTGAAAAAAGACGTCTAAGGGGGGACATGATTAACAGACAGTATTTTGATTACTTTTAAAAAGCAATGCACTATCCCTATAGTTGTCACGCTTCTGTGTGGGAGCATAGGAGGGAAGGGGGAAACAGGGAATCAGGCCTGAGAACTAGGGAAGGAAAATGGACACCTCCTAGTGAAAAATCTAACTAAAATCCTGACTGACTACCAGTATGAACAGACCCCAGAGGTAGGTGAGTTCATACGCAGGAATACCTAGAGTCCTATCAAGCCCTGGAGGACCCTGGTACTAATGGTAAGGACGAGACTACCTGTTCCTCCAAAAGGAAGGACGAACAGGAGTCTACTTCAGGCCTAATACAAACAATAGAGAAATGCAACACACAGAACCCATACAAAATACAAAAGGGAAAGGAAAGACTTAAATTCAAAGGGGCAATGGAAGCACCAGGAACTCAGCCGATATCCACCCACAAACAATCCACAGGCACAGAAGGTATAAACCACACAGCATAACTCGGAGAAGCAACTATAAATAGAGAAGGTTAAATGACCCTAATAGCCACACCTGGGGGAAGAAGGGGAGGCAAGCACCAGAAACAACACAGACATCATTTGATACAAACGGAAAACATGTCAGATCAAACCACGCATTGCCAGTCTCACCGATCTGCTGCCACCTGTCGCGGTTCTAACATTGACCAGTAGGCTGTGCCAGGGAGGGGCAGCCTGCTGGAAATTACTCAAGGCTGGTCTGGGGCCTACATCAGACCCCAGCCAGCCTTCACACACATCGGCACCCCACGATCGCATTTACGGGGTGCCGATGGGAGACAGAGGGAGTCCGCTCCCTCTGTCACCGCTTTACATGCGGCGTGCGCCATTGCCTGTCTGGGCTGTTAGGGCAGGGCCGCGGCTCTCATGTGAGAACTGGGTCCCCGCTCCACCGTAAAAAAACGGCAGCCCAGCCTAAGGCCCATTAGTGACCACCGTAAAAACATATATTGGTGGTTACTAAGGGGTTAACCTGTACAAATGTATAAACGGACCATACAAAAAATATCGAGAGAAGCTATTCTCAAAAAACAAGGGGCCGCTCCCTGCACCTGAAGAAAAAAGATGCAGTCTTAAGAGGCGATCAACATTCTTTACAGTAAGAGCGGTGAATCTCTGGAATAGCCGCAGGAGCCGCTCACAGCAAATACAGGAGCCGCTTCAGATGACGTCTAGATGACTTCTTCAAAATAATATTGAGGCTTATGATATAGAAATAGAAAAACAGCCCCTTCCCTTTGGCCCAACCCCCTTTTAAAAAGAAAGATGGACATTGATCCAGGGATCGATACAACAGGATTACAGGTTGGACTTGATGGACTTTTGCCTTTTCCAACCTTAACAACTATGTAACTATGTAATTATGTAACTATGTAACTATGTAATTATGTAACTATGTAATTATGTAACTATGTAATTATGTAACTATGTAATTATGTAACTATGTAATTATGTAACTATGTAATTATGTAACTATGTAACACTTCTGGTTTTGGCTTCCAAAACTGCACCAGGAAACCTCAATGTATTGCCATACAAATACAGCAGCCAGGACATGCCACAGAGGAAGCCCCATGTTCTGCACCTACTGTATGCTTTTAGTTATTTATGTGAGCTAAGGCTGGTCCTACAGAAGAGGTTTCTATCTCACCTGATGTCCTCATAGACATGCACTTTTGGCTTGGCTGTGAGTCTGTGCATTCTCAATAGGAACAGTGGAGAATGTGACTGCTTTGTGTCCCATCTAGACACCTCTCTTCTGATCCAGACTCCTCTGCCCCCTCTAGATATCTCTCTCCTCCTCCAAACTCCTCTGTCCCCTCTAGATATCTCTCTCCTCCTCTAGACTCCTCTGCCCTCTCTTGAAGTCAGTCTCCCCTCTTCAGGATTCCTCTGTCCCATCTAGACACCTCTCTTCTGCTCCAGACTCCTCTGTCCCCTTTAGACACTTCTCTTCTCCTCCAGAGTCTTTTGTCCCCCGTCTAGATACCGCTCTCCTCCACCAGACTCCTCTGTCCACTCTTGATGTCACTTTCTCCTCTTCAGACTCCTCTGTCCCCTCTACACACCTGTTTCCTCCTCCAGACTCCTCTGTCCCCTCTTGACATCACTCTCTTGTCTTCAGACTCCTCTGCCCCTCTACACACCTCTCTTCTGTTCCAGACTCCTCTGTCCCCTTTAGACACTTCTCCTCTCCTCCAGATTCCTCTGTCCCATCTAGATACCTCTCTCCTTCACCAGACTCCTCTGTCCACTCTTGATGTCACTTTCTCCTCTTCAGGACTCTTCTGTCCCATATAGACACCTCTCTTCTCCTTCAGACTCCTTTGTCCCCTCTACACACCTGTCTCCTCCTCCAGACTCCTCTGTTCCCTCTTGACATCACTCTCTCCTCTTCAGGACTCCTCTGTCTCCTCTAGACACCTCTCTTCTGTTCCAGACTCCTCTGTTCCCTCTTGACATCACTCTCTCCTCTTCAGGACTCCTCTGTCCCCTCTAGACACCTATCTCCTCCTTCAGACTCTTCTCTCTCCTCTTGACATCACTCTCTGCTCTTCAGGACTCCTCTCTGCCTCCTCTAGACACCTCTCTTCTGTTCCAGACTCCTCTGTTCCCCCTTGACATCACTCTCTGCTCTGCAGGACTCCTCTGTCTCCTCTAGACACCTCTCTCCTCCTTCAGACTCTTCTCTCCCCTCTTGACATCACTCTCTGCTCTTCAGGACTCCTCTGTCTCCTCTCGACACCTCTCTCCTCCTCCAGACTCCTCTGTCCCCTCTTGACATCACTCTCTGCTCTTCAGGACTCCTCTGTCTCCTCTAGACACCTCTCTCCTCCCTCAGACTCCTCTGTCCCCTCTTGACATCACTCTCTGCTCTTCAGGACTCATCTGTCTCCTCTAGACACCTCTCTCCTCTTGACATCACTCTCTGCTCTTCAGGACTCCTCCGTCTTCTCTAGACAAATCTCTCCTCCTCCATACTCCTTTCTCCCCCCTCCCCCTTGGCATGTTGCTCCTCCACTAGACTCCTCTCTTCTCCTCCAGTCTCCTCTGCCTTCTCTTCATACCCCTCTTCTCCTTTAGATTGTCTGCCACTTCTGCTCCCTCTAGACTCTTCTGGTGATGACTTATCTATATCTACTCAAGAAAAAGGATTTTGAACGGTGAAATCAAACTGCCTGATCCTTTTCTTCCTGTAAATGTGCTGCTGGGGGAGAGTTGGGAGGCCCCCCATGAACATTAGGTGATAGAATGGAACCTTCCATTCCATTCTAATCCCCCTCCCCCCCCCCCCCCCGGCTAGTCCCACTTCCTGCAGGAAGGGTGAGGACCAGTTTCCAGTTAGTCTAGCTTACCTCAGCTAGGGGAAGGGTGTGCAGGGGCATGTCTCTGCTGGGAAAAGGCCCACGCCAGCCAGAGCACCCTCAGCTCTGCTGGTCAT
This sequence comes from Bufo bufo, assembly GCF_905171765.1. Lineage (NCBI taxonomy): Eukaryota > Metazoa > Chordata > Amphibia > Anura > Bufonidae > Bufo > Bufo bufo. The sequence goes on along the minus strand of NC_053389.1, from coordinate 198,691 downwards.
GGAGGCCAAAGCTTAAAGCCTCAGGCCAGGAGGAAAGATCCCTGGCATAACCATAAGTCAGACCAAAGAGAGAAGTGCAGCATATAGAAGTAACAGTATATGAAGCAAGCCTGTCAGTACAGCAGAGAGAGAGAAAAAGCAAGCAGAGTTATTGAAGAAGCCTGCCAGTTTAATACTAAAGCCTGCTGTGACAAAGACAAAGCTTGAAGACTGTTTCTGATGAACGTTTATTCAAGTAAAGCTGCTGTTCAGCTACATACAAGGTCTGGACTCAATCTTTCTTTCAAATCCCTCAATTATTCCCCCCATTTATTGCTTCGGAGCCAAAGCCTGGGGTCCAGCGGTATCCAGGTAGGAGCACCGTGACACACATAAAGATACATTTTAGGCCACACTATAGCACTTGGCATTCCGATACCTGGGTCACGTTATAGAGGGCCCTAAGTTGAGGCACCTGTCGCACATGTACGGCCTGTTTAAGGTTAGTCACATTTCCCCATGAATTTATGATTGATATTTCTATTTCACTGGCAAAGAAACATCATCAAACATGGAGAGATGACAACTCCAAGTGTCGGGGGAAAGTGAAGAAGCATTGGGTCCATCTGGTCCAATAATGTAGATGGCACTCTGATGTTTTCGATGAGGTCTCCCCTTTATATACCTTTGTGCTAATAGTGCAGACACAATCATACTCACCGTACGCAAGGAGCTGAACGGCGCTGCGCTCTTGGCCATTGGAGGTCACTACTTGTACGATGTAGTTACCTTGGTCTTCAGTATAAAGATTCGAAATCCCCAATGAAGCATTTGGAAAGGCACTGAATCGTGGAGCATATAGAGGCCCGGCCGTCTCTGATGGGTCATTTCTAGTATTGTAAGCCAGGATTTGATTCTGTGACCTAGCGCGTTCTCCTCTGAACCAGGAGAAACTCCAGACTGAGCCGCTGAGCTGAGTAACGCTTAGAAGAACGGAGTGATTGACCATGGGACGAGGAGGGATCATCTCAATGTTCACGCCATTAGTCAGAGTCATCCAAAGACAGAAGACACCTGAAGGAAGGAAATTATAAGTGTCACAGTCCGGAGTCTCACAACACCCCAAGGTTTGGTGATCCGGCACTTCTCTGGATCCAGCCCAGGATAGGACCAAATACATGGGGAGCATGAAGCCCCTTCATTACCTGCTAAAGTGAAGCCCCTCATGTCAGGCTGGTGTCAGTCTCCTGCAGATAAAGCCATCGCACTCAGGTCCATCCTCTATTGAAAGCCCATGCGCTAATGTTTAACCACACAGCCCTGTCACACAATCTCACTCCCAGGTGACCATAAGGGAGGGGGGGGGGGGGATTCTGGAAAAAAAACCTTCAGTTTAACAATCAAAGTTTATGTGCATTAGGGAAGTGCATGAATGGCTGTTCCCGAATACCAGCTGTAGGAGCAGAGTGAGAGGATCTGGAACCCCGTCAATTGGTCAAAGAGCAGCTCCATTTCTGGAGGACTCAGCCCAACCATGTATTGTGTGGCTGCCCATTTTGCAATATGGACACCATGTAATACCACGTTTCTCCTGCAGTGTCCACTGTGGCAGAAATATGGGCAAAAATAGCTGATTTCTGGGTTTTCAGCCGGCAGTCAGTAAGTAGCTGGGAACTGATTCGACTTGTATTCATTAATTAACAGTCTCCAAGCTACCGAGAGTAAAGGCGGATTTACAGGAGCCAATAGGGCAGATTATCGGGAACGAGCGTTCCTGCGATCACTCATTCCCAACAAACTGCCCTTGTAAATGTGTCCCCAGTCACCCGAGGAATGAGCGATCCTGTCCTTCCAGCAGGCACGTCAACCATCAATCGTCTGGTCCAAACAGCGATCTGCCGCCCACAAACAATGATTCTGTCTGAAGACGAGGGATTGCTATAGTGGCCCCTCATACTGGAAAGGGGATCGCTGCATGCAAACGCTTCCTTCCCGACAATCGGACGCTCCTCTAAACCCGCCGTGACTCTGATAGGTGAGCTGGCGACATCACTGCTTCACACAGGTGCATGTCGGTGCTGCCTGTCTAGTCTCCGCAGTACAGACGTGCGGTAGGAATTGTGGTATTTTACCGTTTATTCTTCTGTGGATATCAATAAAAATAAAAAATTATCTAAAAGTATTTTTTCAACTTTTAAAATTGGGAAATGAGGAAGTTGAAACCCAGTTTCCCACGTCCTACATCAATACAGAAACCAAAGCAAGATCAAAGATCACGGCTGGCGGTGCAATGACCTGAGCGGTCGGTGACTCCGCGGAGCAGAACGCAGCTTTTATTCTTAGGTCAGACCTCGGATGTTATGGTGGAAGAAAGAGAAATCCTGATGAAGGCCAATGATGAGGTGCTCCACTGAGCGGCATCGGCTAAGACAGTGGTGCCCAACCATTTTTCGTCTGAGGGCCGCACTAAACTTGGTATAAATTTCGCGTGCCGGAACCAGGTAGCTTTGCCAGAAAGAAATGCAAACGCTGTGAGCATTACTACTGTGAGGCGGCACATATCTGGCATAACTACTGTGAGGGGGCACATATCTGGCATAACTACTGTGAGGGGGCACATATCAGGGCATAACTACTGTGAGGGGGCACATATCTGGGCATAACTACTGTGAGGGGGCACATATCTGGGCATAACTACTGTGAGGAGGGCACATATCAGGGTATAACTACTTTGAGGGGGGCACATATCTGGCATTACTACTGTGAGGCGGCACATATCTGGCATAACTACTGTGAGGGGGCACATATCTGGCATAACTACTGTGAGGGGGCACATATCAGGGTATAACTACTGTGAGGAGGGCACATATCAGGGCATAACTACTGTGAGGGGGCACAAGTGAGCATTACTACTGCGAAGAGGGCACATATCTGGCATAACTACTGTGAAGAGGGCACATATCTGGCATAACTACTGTGAGGGGGCACATATCTGGCATAACTACTGTGAGGGGGCACATATCTGGGCATAACTACTGTGAGGGGGCACATATCTGGGCATAACTACTGTGAGGAGGGCACATATCAGGGCATAACTACTGTGAGGGGGCACATATCTGGGCATAACTACTGTGAGGGGGCACATATCTGGGCATAACTACTGTGAGGAGGGCACATATCAGGGCATAACTACTGTGAGGGGGCACATATCTGGGCATAACTACTGTGAGGGGGCACATATCTGGGCATGTCTTGGGGATTAAGCCTGTCAAGAGGGCACATATCTTGCCATTATTACTGTGATGGGGCATGTGATGTATAAATGTGTGTAATGTATGTGATGATCACACACTGCACTCCATACATTACACACATGTACACATCACATACTGTGCTGTCACCTTCTTCTGCAGGTCTACCTTGATGTCTGGTCTTTAGGCTTCAGTCAGATCCTCCACCGCCATGCTTGCGCCGTGTGCCCGACACCACCAGGAGCTGGCCCCTCCTCCTTTCATCTCCCGCCGGCTTCTCCTACAGCAGGGCGCTCTATCGCTCCAGTGCCCGCCCAATCTTACCAATCAGGGGCATAGCTAGAAATCACTGGGCCCCATAGCAAAAGAAGATTATGGGCCCCCCCCTCCCGGATCTCCCACCCCCACATACCTATCAGACCTCCCACCCCAACATCCTCACACCCCTCCAGGACCTCCCACCCCAACATCCCCACACCCGTCCACAGATCCCCCCTTCAGTGTCGTCCACAGATCCCCCTTTCAGTGTCCTCCACAGATCCCCCCCTTCAGTGTCCTCCACAGATCCCCCCCTTCAGTGTCCTCCACAGATCCCCCCCTTCAGTGTCCTCCACAGATCCCCCCTTCTTCAGTGTCCTCCACAGATCCCCCCCTTCAGTGTCCTCCACAGATCCCCCCCTTCAGTGTCCTCCACAGATCCCCCCTTCAGTGTCCTCCACAGATCCATCCCCTTCAGTGTCCTCCACAGATCCCCCCTTCAGTGTCCTCCACAGATCCATCCCCTTCAGTGTCCTCCACAGATCCCCCCTTCAGTGTCCTCCACAGATCCCCCCTTCAGTGTCCTCCACAGATCCATCCCCTTCAGTGTCCTCCACAGATCCATCCCCTTCAGTGTCCTCCACAGATCCCCCCTTAAGTGTCGTCCACAGATCCCCCCCTTCAGTGTCCTCCACAGATCCTCCCTTCAGTGTCCTCCACAGATCCCCCCCTTCAGTGTCCTCCACAGATCCCCCCCTTCAGTGTCCTCCACAGATCCCCCCCTTCAGTGTCCTCCACAGATCCCCCCTTCAGTGTCCTCCACAGATTCCCCCCTTCAGTGTCCTCCACAGATCCCCCCTTCAGTGTCCTCCACAGATCCATCCCCTTCAGTGTCCTCCACAGATCCATCCCCTTCAGTGTCCTCCACAGATACCCCCCTTCAGTGTCCTCCACAGATCCCCCCTTCAGTGTCGTCCAAAGATCCCCCCTTAAGTGTCGTCCACAGATCCCCCCCTTCAGTGTCCTCCACAGATCCCCCCTTCAGTGTCCTCCACAGATTCCCCCCTTCAGTGTCCTCCACAGATCCCCCCCTTCAGTGTCCTCCACAGATCCCCCCTTCAGTGTCCTCCACAGATTCCCCCCTTCAGTGTCCTCCACAGATCCCCCCTTCAGTGTCCTCCACAGATCCATCCCCTTCAGTGTCCTCCACAGATCCATCCCCTTCAGTGTCCTCCACAGATACCCCCCTTCAGTGTCCTCCACAGATCCCCCCTTCAGTGTCCTCCACAGATCCATCCCCTTCAGTGTCCTCCACAGATCCATCCCCTTCAGTGTCCTCCACAGATCCCCCCTTCAGTGTCCTCCACAGATCCCCCCCTTCAGTGTCCTCCACAGATCCCCCCTTCAGTGTCCTCCACAGATTCCCCCCTTCAGTGTCCTCCACAGATCCCCCCCTTCAGTGTCCTCCACAGATCCCCCCTTCAGTGTGCAGCGTACTCAAGTTGTGTTTAGAAATGTTCCTGGGTGTTGTAGTGCAATAGACACTAACCTGAGACGGCTGACTCTCTGCAAGGGCAGGTGATGATAGGAAATGTTCGTGACGCCAGTGCCAATTAAACGGTGGCACGCCGTTTGCTGATAGCAGGAATAACTGAGGAACCACGTGATGTTAAAGCAGAACTCAAACTTTAGTAGTCATCATACATGGGCATAGATGGAAGCGCAGTTCCTTTGCAGACAGTTTGTTGCAGTACATTTGATGCAGGCAATATATATAGCAAGGTGACTTCAGAGTGTTAAACACAGGACTTGCAGCACAGGCGGTTTGCACTCTATTACTGACTGATCCTGGGACATAGAAACTCTTCTCCAAGGTCCAATGCCCTAGCTCTGGCGTATATCCTTGGTTTTATAATTATCAAGTACCTCCTCTGTTGTCTTGAGTACCTCTTGCTTTCCTGGATTTGCCTCTGTCTCTCTCTCAGTTTCCTCAGGCTCTAGAAACTTCTGAACTCCCAGGCTGTTTAACAGTGGTCTTCCTGCTTCTGCATATATAAATTCAGGAGGGGAACCTTCTCCTTGGATCTGGAACCCGGTTACAGGGACTGCAATACCCTCTCCTGGTCCGCAGGCTTCAGGCCTGGACTTGACTCTGACATTGTCTAGTCTCCAACTACAACTCTAGACTCCAACTTTAGACTCACTTTCCCTTCCCTGACTGGGCCTTATATAGACTAGGGCTCTCTAGCTCCCTCTAGTGACTAAGAGCAGAAATGACACCCCTAGCAGGCCTGTACATGCAAGTGTCATAGTAACAGGGAAGTACATAGCATTACATTACATGACATTTTATAAAGATGACATATACCAACTTCCCCATAAATAAGGGGGGGACGACAGCACACCAAGTGACCCTTTTGTAGTGACGGGCATTACAGTCCCCGTACACTACATACCCCACTGCTTTGAACTGAGTACGCCCTCGTACTCCATCAGGGCTCGCCCAACTGGAATCTCCACCTGAAACAGAAAAGACACATGCAGGCATACACTCATGTAATTCATCTGCATTTACATTCATATCAGGTCCAATTGGCAAAGGTGAAGGGTAGTGACAAGGGGCGTCGTTCTCTTCTTCTCAGGATAGTGAATGGAACTGGGGCGCTGACCTGGCACAGCGTAACATTATAACCAGGATAGTCCATGACAATGAATCAGTCCACAATAGAACAGCAAAATAGATAAAACAGTATAAAAGTTCTTGGAGGCTCAAAGAACAAACATGAGTCCGTACCCAGGTTATTTTCCTATAAATCACAGAGGCTCTCATGCGGTGGAGTCCATCTCTGGGCACATTTCCTTTTAAAAGAGCAAAGATCTCAGAGGCTCAGGTTCTTTTGAGTCTGTCTCCGGGCACGGTTCCTTAGTATCAAGTTGCACAATAAAATGACAGCAAGACAAGTGCTGTAATACCCCTGATCAACCTGAAAAGGGGGTGAAGGGTAAAAGGTGCAACAAAGGAACAGGCACAACTTGGCGTGGGGTAGCAAAAGCAGGCAGGAGGTCCTGGAAACAAACTTGGCTTTGTTGACTTTAATACTTCAGTGGTCAACACCTACCACTGAGCCGTGGATGAACTGGCAGCCGCAACAAACGACCAGGAAACATAGGACTCCTGTCCTGGAAGGGTTAATAACATCATTCTTTGGGGAAATAAATCAAAGGCCTAGCAGGCTGATTCACAGGGGTATGTTATAATTACCCGGCTCTGCTGGCAAGTACGGCCTGTAGTAGTCCTCTACAGGAGGATGTGCCCACATAACTGTGTTAGGGGGCAGCTGCAAGGTAAAGGGGCCCCTAATAGGTATTGGCCCCATGGGCCTAGGGGTAAACCCTTGGGTGGACCGTACCGGTCCCGGCATGATAATTGTGGGATGTAAGGCATTTGGTACCGCCGCCGCAAGCGGTCCGGTGGGCTCGGTGCAGCAACTCACAGGAATAACGGGTCTTCCTTGGGGCCTTGACGGAGCAACATTAGCAGACGGTGGTTTACGGGTGGTGACAGGCACCCTTACCTCGTCCTTCTTTGGCGGCGTCTGGATCCTGGCGGTCGCGATCTTGCGCAGCTCCCGCAACTTCTCCTCCAGCCGGAGAATCTGGTCACCGATGCTCTCCGAGTCGGAGTCGCTGTCATCTGCTGGCGCCGCCGGCGCAGGTACAGTCAACGATGGCGCGGACTCAGCCTCTGCAGGTTCTGGTGGTGCATCGGGTCTCCGACCCATCCGGATGTTCTCAAAGGTATTGCGAAGTCCTTTTAAGTTTTCCATATCTTGTATGGTCTTCTCCCGACGAGGCAGCTCGGGGGAAGGATAGGGGCTCACCCATTTTTCCAACACGGTTGGCTGCCAGAAGACGTTAGGCCCAATGAAGGAGCTCCGCTCCTGGAAGGCGTGATGGGCCGGCTCTGGAGAGCGTTCCGGTTCCCGCTCGCAGCCAGAGTAGTCTTCTTCTTCTTCTGCCTCCCAGTCCTCAGGTTCTCGCTTGGGACGGGTCACGGCAGTTGCATAAGGGCCTCTCAGGCTCTCGGCAGGGGTGAACTCCACTTCCTCTCCCTCGCGGAGGCTGTGCTGATAGGAAGGGAGGTAGTCTCTCTTGACAGACCTTCTGTTAACATATAGGTCTCTGCCAGTCAGGTAATCTTGTATGAACCCGTAGCCACGGGTTTTGTCAAAGGACACCACCACTCCCTTTCTCCTTTCCAGGCGGGGTTGGGTGTTGGTGTGTCGTTCATGGATAGTCTTGGTCAACTCTTCATAATAGATTTTAGTTTTTGTATTCCGCTTTATAGCGGCCTCCCGGATCTCTGCCATAAGGGATGACCACTTGAAAGAGGGCTGAAAGAAGTCTTTCCATGAGCTGTAATGATGCTCTGGTTCTTTCTCCCGTGGGCGGCAGGCGGGTTTCTCCGGTCCCGGAGAGTAGGCCGGTGGAGCCTCTTCTGGCTCTACACCAATATCATTCATTTCTGGGATCTCAGGCGCGGACGCTGCAGCAACGCTCTGTTCACTTTCCAACATGCTCGATCCTTCTCTGGAGAGCGATAGGGTCGCGTCAATTAAATCAGCCAGCTCCTCCCATTGCACTGGGAGGCCGCCCCCCAGGTATTCCAGTATATGGAAGGCGGAGTCCATGCTGGCCGACATGCAAATGTCCAGATAAGCAGTGGCGCCTGACCTTGAACTCCTTCCCGCTATTTCCTCAAAAAGGCGCCAATTTTTCCCGCCTTTTCGGGATGAAGATGACGCAGCAGCTATTTCAGTAGCCTCAGCGGCCATCTTTGGGTATAAACGCTGTCTATTCACTGACAGCAACCAGGATGATGAAAAGTCCATAAAACCACACTCCAATGTGGCGATTTTCTTCCTCTTGGTAGCGCAACACTGCACAGCGCTTTTTAGAGGTTTTAGGAACACTTTTGGTATGATTTTCAGTCCACAAAGTCCACTTTAAACAAACAGGCAATTTGTCACTTTGGTCACAGGGCAACTGTATAAGGCACAAAGTTCACGCTTCTTGCACTAGAAAGCGTGCGTATCCTGTTCGTGACGCCAAAAGAGAGGTGCAGCGTACTCAAGTTGTGTTTAGAAATGTTCCTGGGTGTTGTAGTGCAATTGTGACACTAACCTGAGATAGAGATGGCCCGAACTATCCGACGGCGAACAGTTCCCGGCGAACATAGCTTGTTCGCGTTCGCCTCTGCCGGGCGAACACATGCGATGTTCGGTCCGCCCCCTATACATCATCATTGAGCAAACTTTGACCCTGTACCTCACAGTCAGCAGACACATTCCAGCCAATCAGCAGCATACCCTCCCTCCCAGACCCTCCCACCTCCTGCACAGCATCCATTTTAGATTCATTCTGAAGCTGCAGTCTTAGTGAGAGGAGGGAGACTGTAACTGCTGCTGATTTAATTGGGAAATCGATAGCTAGGCTAGTGAATTCAGTGTCCACTCCAGTCCTGAAAGACTCATCTGATCTCTGCTGTAAGGACAGCGTCCTGACAGCACCCCAAAAAGCCCTTTTTAGGGCTGCAACATTAGTCTGCTTTTTTTTTTTCCTTTATATACATATTGCAGTTGCCTGGCCTGCCTGTGTGTGAGGAGCTGCAGGCCCACAGACTGTAGTGTGCCCACTGCCAGTGCTCACCCCTGTCATTCCGTGTGGCACAGGACTTTGCTTAAAAAAAGGCACTTAATTTTTACACTTTAATCTAAGGTTAGTTGCCTGCCAGTGTGTGTCAGGCTGACTTCCACTGACTGTAGTGTGCCCACTGCCAGTGCCCACCACTCATACCGGCTGGCACAGGACTTTGCATAAAAAAGGCATTTAATTTTTACACTTTAGTGTAATTTCAGCTGCTTGCCTGCTGCTAGTGTGTGTCAGGCCGACTTCAACTGACTGTAGTGTGCCCACTGCCAGTGCCCACCCCTGTCATCCCGAGTGGCACAGGACTTTGCTTAAAAAAAAGGCACTTCATTTTTACACTTTAATCTAAGGTTAGTTGCCTGCCAGTGTGTGTCAGGCTGACTTCCACTGACTGTAGTGTGCCCACTGCCAGTGCCCACCACTCATACCGGCTGGCACAGGACTTTGCATAAAAAAGGCATTTAATTTTTACACTTTAGTGTAATTTCAGCTGCTTGCCTGCTGCTAGTGTGTGTCAGGCCGACTTCAACTGACTGTAGTGTGCCCACTGCCAGTGCCCACCCCTGTCATCCCGAGTGGCACAGGACTTTGCTTAAAAAAAAGGCACTTCATTTTTACACTTTAATCTAAGGTTAGTTGCCTGCCAGTGTGTGTCAGGCCGACTTCAACTGACTGTAGTGTGCCCACTGCCAGTGCCCACCCCTGTCATCCCGTGTGGCACAGGACTTTGCTTAAAAAAAAGGCACTTCATTTTTACACTTTAATCTAAGGTTAGTTGCCTGCCAGTGTGTGTCAGGCCGACTTCAACTGACTGTAGTGTGCCCACTGCCAGTGCCCACCCCTGTCATCCCGAGTGGCACAGGACTTTGCTTAAAAAATAGGCACTTAATTTTTACACTTTAATCTAAGGTTAGTTGCCTGCCAGTGTGTGTCAGGCCGACTTCAACTGACTGTAGTGTGCCCACTGCCAGTGCCCACCCCTGTCATCCCGAGTGGCACAGGACTTTGCTTAAAAAATAGGCACTTAATTTTTACACTTTAATCTAAGGTTAGTTGCCTGCCAGTGTGTGTCAGGCTGACTTCCACTGACTGTAGTGTGCCCACTGCCAGTGCCCACCACTCATACCGGCTGGCACAGGACTTTGCTTAAAAAAGGCATTTAATTTTTACACTTTAATGTAATTTCAGCTGCTTGCCTGCTGCTAGTGTGTGTCAGGCCGACTTCAACTGACTGTAGTGTGCCCACTGCCAGTGCCCACCCCTGTCATACCGAGTGGCACAGGACTTTGCTTAAAAAATAGGCACTTAATTTTTACACTTTAATCTAAGGTTAGTTGCCTGCCAGTGTGTGTCAGGCTGACTTCCACTGACTGTAGTGTGCCCACTGCCAGTGCCCACCACTCATACCGGCTGGCACAGGACTTTGCTTAAAAAAGGCATTTAATTTTTACACTTTAATGTAATTTCAGCTGCTTGCCTGCTGCTAGTGTGTGTCAGGCCGACTTCAACTGACTGTAGTGTGCCCACTGCCAGTGCCAACCACTGATACCGGGTGGCACAGTAGCTTGCCGATAAATAAGGCATTTAATTTTTAGACAGTAGTCTAAATTCAGTTGCTTGCCTGCTGCCAGTGTGTGTCAGGCCCGCTTCCACTGACTGTAGTGTGCCCACTGCCAGTGCCAACCACTGATACCGGGTGGCACAGTAGCTTGCCGATAAATAAGGCATTTAATTTTTAGACAGTAGTCTAAATTCAGTTGCTTGCCTGCTGCCAGTGTGTGTCAGGCCCTCTTCCACTGACTGTAGTGTGCCCACTGCCAGTGCCAACCACTGATACCGGGTGGCACAGTAGCTTGCCGATAAATAAGGCATTTAATTTTTACACTTTAGTGTAATTTCAGTTGCTTGCCTGCTGCCAGTGTGTGTCAGGCCCGCTTCCACTGACTGTAGTGTGCCCACTGCCAGTGCCAACCACTGATACCGGGTGGCACAGTAGCTTGCCGATAAATAAGGCATTTAATTTTTAGACAGTAGTCTAAATTCAGTTGCTTGCCTGCTGCCAGTCAGTGTGTCAGGCCCTCTTCCACTGACTGTAGTGTGCCCACTGCCAGTGCCAACCACTGATACCGGGTGGCACAGTAGCTTGCCGATAAATAAGGCATTTAATTTTTACACTTTAGTGTAATTTCAGTTGCTTGCCTGCTGCCAGTGTGTGTCAGGCCCGCTTCCACTGACTGTAGTGTGCCCACTGCCAGTGCCAACCACTGATACCGGGTGGCACAGTAGCTTGCCGATAAATAAGGCATTTAATTTTTAGACAGTAGTCTAAATTCAGTTGCTTGCCTGCTGCCAGTCAGTGTGTCAGGCCCTCTTCCACTGACTGTAGTGTGCCCACTGCCAGTGCCAACCACTGATACCGGGTGGCACAGTAGCTTGCCGATAAATAAGGCATTTAATTTTTACACTTTAGTGTAATTTCAGTTGCTTGCCTGCTGCCAGTGTGTGTCAGGCCCGCTTCTACTGACTGTAGTGTGCCCACTGCCAGTGCCAACCACTGATACCGGGTGGCACAGTAGCTTGCCGATAAATAAGGCATTTAATTTTTACACTTTAGTGTAATTTCAGTTGCTTGCCTGCTGCCAGTGTGTGTCAGGCCCGCTTCTACTGACTGTAGTGTGCCCACTGCCAGTGCCAACCACTGATACCGGGTGGCACAGTAGCTTGCCGATAAATAAGGCATTTAATTTTTAGACAGTAGTCTAAATTCAGTTGCTTGCCTGCTGCCAGTCAGTGTGTCAGGCCCTCTTCCACTGACTGTAGTGTGCCCACTGCCAGTGCCAACCACTCATACCGGGTGGCACAGTAGCTTGCCGATAAATAAGGCATTTAATTTTTACACTTTAGTGTAATTTCAGTTGCTTGCCTGCTGCCAGTGTGTGTCAGGCCCGCTTCTACTGACTGTAGTGTGCCCACTGCCAGTGCCAACCACTGATACCGGGTGGCACAGTAGCTTGCCGATAAATAAGGCATTTAATTTTTAGACAGTAGTATAAATGGCCCCCAGATTGGGGAGTCGGGGACGTTAGAGGGATTAAACTGATGAGAATAGTACTACAGAAAATACCACTCATATCGGGTGTGACAGTAAATTGCACGGCGCAGACGCAGTCACCGTGGATAAAAACAAAGGGGAGGGAGCCAGCGTTTTTTTAACCATCTCCCCGTTCGAAAAATCAATTCAATTGACCTTTCGGGGACCCTTGGTGTTGTACGTGGCTAGGTGGAGGAAGAAACCTTCAATGACATCACCGGGACGTGGCTAGCTTGGTATCCAACCTTGTGCAAATGGGGAGTTTGCGGTTGTGCAAATGAACTGTTTGCGGTGCATTAAAAGGGGAGTTTGGTCTGTCAATGTCTGTGATGCGGGCGTAACCCTTACACTACCTGATCGATACAACATCATACCTGATCGTATACACACACTGGATGTTTTAAAGCACGTTATTCCAAACAATTTAGGAATGTTAGTTGATTTATGCCCTTTATGGATTAAAACCCGACTCTGCGTCCACTACGTAATTTTCCATGGGAGTTTTGCCATAGATCCCCCTCCGGCATGCCACAGTCCAGGTGTTAGACCCCTTGAAACAACTTTCTCATCACTATTGTGGCCAGAAAGAGTCCCTGTGGGTTTTAAAATTCGCCTGTCTATTGAAGTCTATGGCGGTTCGCCCGGTTCGCCAGTTCGCGAACATTTGCGGAAGTTCGCGTTCGCTGTTCGCGAACTGAAAATTTTATGTTCGCGACATCACTAACCTGAGACAGCTGACTCTCTGCAAGGGCAGGGGATGATAGGAAATGTTTGTGACGCCAGTGCCAATTAAACGGTGGCACGCCGTTTGCTGATAGCAGGAATAACTGAGGAACCACGTGATGTTAAAGCAGAACTCAAACTTTAGTAGTCATCATACATGGGCATAGCTGGAAACGCAGTTCCTTTGCAGACAGTTTGTTGCAGTACATTTGATGCAGGCAATATATATAGCAAGGTGACTTCAGAGTGTTAAACACAGGACTTGCAGTACAGGAGCTTGCACTCTATTCCTGACTGATCCTGGAACATAGAAAATCTTCTCCAAGGCCCAATGCCCTAGCTCTGGCGTATATCCTTGGTTTTATCTTTATAAAGTACCTCCTCTGTTGTCTTGAGTACCTCTTGCTTTTCTGAACTTTGCCTCTGTCTCTCTCTCAGTTTCCTCAGGCTCTAGAAACTTCTGAACTCCCAGGCTGTTTAACAGTGGTCTTCCTGCTTCTGCATATATAAATTCAGGAGGGGAACCTTCTCCTTGGATCTGGAACCCGGTTACAGGGACTGCAATACCCTCTCCTGGTCCGCAGGCTTCAGGCCTGGACTTGACTCTGACATTGTCTAGTCTCCAACTACAACTCTAGACTCCAACTTTAGACTGACTTTCCTTTCCCTGACTGGGCCTT
>NC_053389.1:170000-172500 GCF_905171765.1 Bufo bufo | reverse complement strand
TACTACTACTACTGCTACTGCTGCTACTACCTACTATTACTACTGCTGCTACTAGTACTAATACTACTACTGATATTACTGCTGCTGCTACTAATAATACTGCTGCTACTACTACTACTACTACTACTGCTATTGCTGCTACTACCTACTATTACTACTGCTGCTACTAGTACTAATACTACTAATGATATTACTGCTGCTGCTTCTAATAATACTGCTGCTGCTACTATTACTAATACTACTACTACTGTTGCTACTACCACTGCTGGTACTACTACAACTATTAGTACTACTGCTGCTGCTGCTACTACTATTACTAATACTATTACTGCTAATACTACTATTACTAGTGCTGCTGCTATTACTACTACTCCTACTACTTCTATAATTACTACTACTACTACGACTTAGAGAAGATAGCCATCCAATCCACAATCTTATATAGTTAATAAGACATCTGTCCATCTAGTTCAGCCTGTTATCCTGTCATCTTCATTCTCCTCAATGGTGATGTTGTGACTTTCTGAAACCAGGGAGAACTATGGCCTGCTGCTACTACTACTACTACTACTGCTACTACTACTACTGCTACTGCTACTACTACTACAACTACTACTACTACTACTACTACTACTACTGCTGCTGCTACTAGTACTAATACTACTACTGATATTACTGCTGCTGCTACTAATAATACTGCTGCTGCTACTACTACTACTACTACTGCTACTACTACTACTACTGCTACTACTACTACTACAACTACTACTACTACTACTGCTGCTACTACTACTACTGCTGCTGCTACTAGTACTAATACTACTACTGATATTACTGCTGCTGCTACTAATAATACTGCTGCTACTACTACTACTACTACTGCTATTGCTGCTACTACCTACTATTACTACTGCTGCTACTAGTACTAATACTACCACTGATATTACTGCTGCTGCTTCTAATAATACTGCTGCTACTATTACTAATACTACTACTACTGTTGCTACTACCACTGCTGGTACTACTACAACTATTAGTACTACTGCTGCTGCTACTACTATTACTAATACTATTACTGCTAATACTACTATTACTAGTGCTGCTGCTATTACTCCTACTCCTACTACTTCTATAATTACTACTACTACTACTACTTAGAGAAGATAGCCATCCAATCCACAATCTTATATAGTTAATAAGACATCTGTCCATCTAGTTCAGCCTGTTATCCTGTCAGCTTCATTCTCCTCAATGATGATGTTGTGCCTTTCTGAAACCAGGAATAACTGTGGGCTACTACTACTACTACTACTACTACTACTACTACTACTACTACTACTACTACTACTACTACTGATATTACTACTTCTACTACTACTGCTATAACTACTACTACTACTACTACTACTGCTACTGCTATTGCTGCTACTACCTACTATTACTACTGCTACTAGTACTAATACTACTACTGATATTACTGCTGCTGCTTCTAATAATACTGCTGCTACTATTACTAATACTACTACTACTGTTGCTACTACCACTGCTGGTACTACTACAACTATTAGTACTACTGCTGCTGCTGCTACTACTATTACTATTACTGCTAATACTACTATTACTAGTGCTGCTGCTATTACTACTACTACTACTCCTACTACTTCTATAATTACTACTACTACTACGACTTAGAGAAGATAGCCATCCAATCCACAATCTTATATAGTTAATAAGACATCTGTCCATCTAGTTCAGCCTCTTACCCTGTCATCCTCTTTCTCCTCAATGATGATGTTGTGCCTTTCTGAAACCAGGGAGAACTATGGCCTGCTGCTACTACTACTACTACTACTGCTACTACTACTACTACTACTACTACTACTACTACTACTACTGCTGCTGCTACTAGTACTAATACTACTACTGATATTACTGCTGCTGCTACTAATAATACTGCTGCTGCTACTACTACTACTACTACTGCTACTACTACTACTACTACTGCTACTACTACTACTACTACTACAACTACTACTACTGCTGCTACTACTACTACTACTGCTGCTGCTACTAGTACTAATACTACTACTGATATTACTGCTGCTGCTACTAATAATACTGCTGCTACTATTACTAATACTACTACTACTGTTGCTACTACCACTGCTGGTACTACTACAACTATTAGTACTACTGCTGCTGCTGCTACTACTATTACTAATACTATTACTGCTAATACTACTATTACTAGTGCTGCTGCTATTACTACTACTCCTACTACTTCTATAATTACTACTACTACTACGACTTAGAGAAGATAGCCATCCAATCCACAATCTTATATAGTTAATAAGACATCTGTCCATCTAGTTCAGCCTGTTATCCTGTCAGCTTCATTCTCCTCAATGGTGATGTTGTGCCTTTCTGAAACCAGGAATAACTGTGGGCTACTACTACTACTACTACTACTACTACTACTACTACGACTTAGAGAAGATAG
>NC_053389.1:145000-150000 GCF_905171765.1 Bufo bufo | reverse complement strand
TACTACTACTACTACTACTACTACTGCTGCTGCTACTAGTACTAATACTACTACTGATATTACTGCTGCTGCTACTAATAATACTGCTGCTGCTACTACTACTACTACTACTGCTACTACTACTACTACTGCTACTACTACTACTACAACTACTACTACTACTGCTGCTGCTACTACTACTACTGCTGCTGCTACTAGTACTAATACTACTACTGATATTACTGCTGCTGCTATTAATAATACTGCTGCTGCTACTACTACTACTAATGCTATTGCTGCTACTACCTACTATTACTACTGCTGCTACTAGTACTAATACTACCACTGATATTACTGCTGCTGCTTCTAATAATACTGCTGCTACTATTACTAATACTACTACTACTGTTGCTACTACCACTGCTGGTACTACTACAACTATTAGTACTACTGCTGCTGCTACTACTATTACTAATACTATTACTGCTAATACTACTATTACTAGTGCTGCTGCTATTACTCCTACTCCTACTACTTCTATAATTACTACTACTACTACGACTTAGAGAAGATAGCCATCCAATCCACAATCTTATATAGTTAATAAGACATCTGTCCATCTAGTTCAGCCTGTTATCCTGTCAGCTTCATTCTCCTCAATGATGATGTTGTGCCTTTCTGAAACCAGGAATAACTGTGGGCTACTACTACTACTACTACTACTACTACTACTACTACTACTACTACTACTACTACTTAGAGAAGATAGCCATCCAATCCACAATCTTATATAGTTAATAAGACATCTGTCCATCTAGTTCAGCCTGTTATCCTGTCAGCTTCTTTCTCCTCAATGATGATGTTGTGCCTTTCTGAAACCAGGGAGAACTATGGCCTGCTGCTACTACTACTACTACTACTACTACTACTACTACTACTACTACTACTACTACTACTACTACTACTGATATTACTACTTCTACTACTACTGCTATAACTACTACTACTACTACTACTACTGCTACTGCTATTGCTGCTACTACCTACTATTACTACTGCTACTAGTACTAATACTACTACTGATATTACTGCTGCTGCTTCTAATAATACTGCTGCTACTATTACTAATACTACTACTACTGTTGCTACTACCACTGCTGGTACTACTACAACTATTAGTACTACTGCTGCTGCTGCTACTACTATTACTATTACTGCTAATACTACTATTACTAGTGCTGCTGCTATTACTACTACTACTACTCCTACTACTTCTATAATTACTACTACTACTACGACTTAGAGAAGATAGCCATCCAATCCACAATCTTATATAGTTAATAAGACATCTGTCCATCTAGTTCAGCCTCTTACCCTGTCATCCTCTTTCTCCTCAATGATGATGTTGTGCCTTTCTGAAACCAGGGAGAACTATGGCCTGCTGCTACTACTACTACTACTACTGCTACTACTACTACTACTACTACTACTACTACTACTACTACTACTACTACTACTGCTGCTGCTACTAGTACTAATACTACTACTGATATTACTGCTGCTGCTACTAATAATACTGCTGCTGCTACTACTACTACTACTACTGCTACTACTACTGCTACTACTACTACTACTACAACTACTACTACTGCTGCTACTACTACTACTACTGCTGCTGCTACTAGTACTAATACTACTACTGATATTACTGCTGCTGCTACTAATAATACTGCTGCTACTATTACTAATACTACTACTACTGTTGCTACTACCACTGCTGGTACTACTACAACTATTAGTACTACTGCTGCTGCTGCTACTACTATTACTAATACTATTACTGCTAATACTACTATTACTAGTGCTGCTGCTATTACTACTACTCCTACTACTTCTATAATTACTACTACTACTACGACTTAGAGAAGATAGCCATCCAATCCACAATCTTATATAGTTAATAAGACATCTGTCCATCTAGTTCAGCCTGTTATCCTGTCAGCTTCATTCTCCTCAATGGTGATGTTGTGCCTTTCTGAAACCAGGAATAACTGTGGGCTACTACTACTACTACTACTACTACTACTACTACTACGACTTAGAGAAGATAGCCATCCAATCCACAATCTTATATAGTTAATAAGACATCTGTCCATCTAGTTCAGCCTGTTATCCTGTCAGCTTCTTTCTCCTCAATGGTGATGTTGTGACTTTCTGAAACCAGGGAGAACTATGGCCTACTACTACTACTACTACTACTACTACTGCTACTGCTATTGCTGCTACTACCTACTATTACTACTGCTGCTACTAGTACTAATACTACTACTGATATTACTGCTGCTGCTTCTAATAATACTGCTGCTACTATTACTAATACTACTACTACTGTTGCTACTACCACTGCTGGTACTACTACAACTATTAGTACTACTGCTGCTGCTGCTACTACTATTACTATTACTGCTAATACTACTATTACTAGTGCTGCTGCTATTACTACTACTACTACTCCTACTACTTCAATAATTACTACTACTACTACGACTTAGAGAAGATAGCCATCCAATCCACAATCTTATATAGTTAATAAGACATCTGTCCATCTAGTTCAGCCTGTTATCCTGTCAGCTTCATTCTCCTTAATGATGATGTTGTGACTTTCTGAAACCAGGGAGAACTATGGCCTGCTGCTACTACTACTACTACTACTGCTACTACTACTACTACTTCTACTACTACTACTACTACTGCTGCTACTACTACTACTACTGCTGCTGCTGCTACTAGTACTAATACTACTACTGATATTACTGCTGCTACTAATAATACTGCTGCTGCTACTACTACTACTGCTACTACTACTACTGCTGCTGCTACTAGTACTAATACTACTACTGATATTACTGCTGCTGCTACTAATAATACTGCTGCTACTACTACTACTACTACTACTACTGCTATTGCTGCTACTACCGACTATTACTACTGCTGCTACTAGTACTAATACTACTACTGATATTACTGCTGCTGCTTCTAATAATACTGCTGCTACTATTACTAATACTACTACTACTGTTGCTACTACCACTGCTGGTACTACTACAACTATTAGTACTACTGCTGCTGCTGCTGCTGCTACTACTATTACTAATACTATTACTGCTAATACTACTATTACTAGTGCTGCTGCTATTACTACTACTCCTACTACTTCTATAATTACTACTACTACTACGACTTAGAGAAGATAGCCATCCAATCCACAATCTTATATAGTTAATAAGACATCTGTCCATCTAGTTCAGCCTGTTATCCTGTCAGCTTCTTTCTCCTCAATGATGATGTTGTGACTTTCTGAAACCAGGGAGAACTATGGCCTACTACTACTACTGCTACTGCTATTGCTGCTACTACCTACTATTACTACTGCTGCTACTAGTACTAATACTACTACTGATATTACTGCTGTTGCTTCTAATAATACTGCTGCTACTATTACTAATACTACTACTACTGTTGCTACTACCACTGCTGGTACTACTACAACTATTAGTACTACTGCTGCTGCTGCTACTACTATTACTATTACTGCTAATACTACTATTACTAGTGCTGCTGCTATTACTACTACTACTACTCCTACTACTTCTATAATTACTACTACTACTACGACTTAGAGAAGATAGCCATCCAATCCACAATCTTATATAGTTAATAAGACATCTGTCCATCTAGTTCAGCCTCTTACCCTGTCATCCTCTTTCTCCTCAATGATGATGTTGTGCCTTTCTGAAACCAGGGAGAACTATGGCCTGCTGCTACTACTACTACTACTACTGCTACTACTACTACTACTACTACTGCTGCTACTACTACTACTACTACTGCTGCTGCTGCTACTAGTACTAATACTACTACTGATATTACTGCTGCTGCTACTAATAATACTGCTGCTGCTACTACTACTACTACTGCTACTACTACTGCTACTACTACTACTACTACAACTACTACTACTGCTACTACTACTACTACTACTGCTGCTGCTACTAGTACTAATACTACTACTGATATTACTGCTGCTGCTACTAATAATACTGCTGCTACTACTACTACTACTACTGCTATTGCTGCTACTACCTACTATTACTACTGCTGCTACTAGTACTAATACTACTACTGATATTACTGCTGCTGCTTCTAATAATACTGCTGCTGCTACTATTACTAATACTACTACTACTGTTGCTACTACCACTGCTGGTACTACTACAACTATTAGTACTACTGCTGCTGCTGCTGCTACTACTATTACTAATACTATTACTGCTAATACTACTATTACTAGTGCTGCTGCTATTACTACTACTCCTACTACTTCTATAATTACTACTACTACTACGACTTAGAGAAGATAGCCATCCAATCCACAATCTTATATAGTTAATAAGACATCTGTCCATCTAGTTCAGCCTGTTATCCTGTCAGCTTCATTCTCCTCAATGATGATGTTGTGACTTTCTGAAACCAGGGAGAACTATGGGCTACTACTACTACTACTACTACTACTACTGATACTTCTACTACTACTACTACGACTTAGAGAAGATAGCCATCCAATCCACAATCTTATATAGTTAATAAGACATCTGTCCATCTAGTTCAGCCTGTTATCCTGTCAGCTTCATTCTCCTCAATGATGATGTTGTGACTTTCTAAAACCAGGAATAACTGTGGGCTACTACTACTACTACTACTACTACTACTACTACTACTACTACTACTACTACTACTACGACTTAGAGAAGATAGCCATCCAATCCACAATCTTATATAGTTAATAAGACATCTGTCCATCTAGTTCAGCCTGTTATCCTGTCAGCTTCTTTCTCCTCAATGATGATGTTGTGACTTTCTGAAACCAGGGAGAACTATGGCCTACTACTACTACTGCTACTGCTATTGCTGCTACTACCTACTATTACTACTGCTGCTACTAGTACTAATACTACTACTGA
>NC_053389.1:102500-120000 GCF_905171765.1 Bufo bufo | reverse complement strand
TGCTGCTGCTTCTAATAATACTGCTGCTACTATTACTAATACTACTACTACTGTTGCTACTACCACTGCTGGTACTACTACAACTATTAGTACTACTGCTGCTGCTGCTGCTGCTACTACTATTACTATTACTGCTAATACTACTATTACTAGTGCTGCTGCTATTACTACTACTACTACTCCTACTACTTCTATAATTACTACTACTACTACGACTTAGAGAAGATAGCCATCCAATCCACAATCTTATATAGTTAATAAGACATCTGTCCATCTAGTTCAGCCTGTTATCCTGTCATCCTCTTTCTCCTCAATGATGATGTTGTGCCTTTCTGAAACCAGGGAGAACTATGGCCTGCTGCTATTACTACTACTACTACTACTACTACTACTACTACTACTACTACTACTGCTACTAGTACTAATACTACTACTGATATTACTGCTGCTGCTACTAATAATACTGCTGCTGCTACTACTACTACTACTACTGCTACTACTACTACTACTGCTATATACTACTACTACTACAACTACTACTACTGCTGCTACTACTACTACTACTGCTGCTACTAGTACTAATACTACTACTGATATTACTGCTGCTGCTACAAATAATACTGCTGCTACTACTACTACTACTACTACTACTGCTATTGCTGCTACTACCTACTATTACTACTGCTGCTACTAGTACTAATACTACTACTGATATTACTGCTGCTGCTACTAATAATACTGCTGCTACTACTACTACTACTACTACTGCTACTGCTGCTACTACCTACTATTACTACTGCTGCTACTAGTACTAATACTACTACTGATATTACTGCTGCTGCTTCTAATAATACTGCTGCTACTATTACTAATACTACTACTACTGTTGCTACTACCACTGCTGGTACTACTACAACTATTAGTACTACTGCTGCTGCTGCTGCTACTACTATTACTATTACTGCTAATACTACTATTACTAGTGCTGCTGCTATTACTACTACTACTACTCCTACTACTTCTATAATTACTACTACTACTACGACTTAGAGAAGATAGCCATCCAATCCACAATCTTATATAGTTAATAAGACATCTGTCCATCTAGTTCAGCCTCTTACCCTGTCATCCTCTTTCTCCTCAATGATGATGTTGTGCCTTTCTGAAACCAGGGAGAACTATGGCCTGCTGCTACTACTACTACTACTACTGCTACTACTACTACTACTACTACTACAACTACTACTACTGCTGCTACTACTACTACTACTGCTACTAGTACTAATACTACTACTGATATTACTGCTGCTGCTACTAATAATACTGCTGCTGCTACTACTACTACTACTACTACTGCTACTACTGCTGCTACTACTACTACTACTACTGCTGCTGCTACTAGTACTAATACTACTACTGATATTACTGCTGCTGCTACTAATAATACTGCTGCTACTACTACTACTACTACTACTACAACTACTACTGCTATTGCTGCTACTACCTACTATTACTACTGCTGCTACTAGTACTAATACTACTACTGATATTACTGCTGCTGCTTCTAATAATACTGCTGCTGCTACAATTACTAATACTACTACTACTGTTGCTACTACCACTGCTGGTACTACTACAACTATTAGTACTACTGCTGCTGCTGCTACTACTATTACTAATACTATTACTGCTAATACTACTATTACTAGTGCTGCTGCTATTACTACTACTCCTACTACTTCTATAATTACTACTACTACTACGACTTAGAGAAGATAGCCATCCAATCCACAATCTTATATAGTTAATAAGACATCTGTCCATCTAGTTCAGCCTGTTATCCTGTCAGCTTCTATCTCCTCAATGATGATGTTGTGACTTTCTGAAACCAGGGAGAACTATGGCCTACTACTACTACTGCTACTGCTATTGCTGCTACTACCTACTATTATTACTACTGCTGCTACTAGTACTAATACTACTACTGATATTACTGCTGCTGCTTCTAATAATACTGCTGCTACTATTACTAATACTACTACTACTGTTGCTACTACCACTGCTGGTACTACTACAACTATTAGTACTACTGCTGCTGCTACTACTATTACTATTACTGCTAATACTACTATTACTAGTGCTGCTGCTATTACTACTACTCCTACTACTTCTATAATTACTACTACTACTACGACTTAGAGAAGATAGCCATCCAATCCACAATCTTATATAGTTAATAAGACATCTGTCCATCTAGTTCAGCCTCTTACCCTGTCATCCTCTTTCTCCTCAATGATGATGTTGTGCCTTTCTGAAACCAGGGAGAACTATGGCCTGCTGCTACTACTACTACTACTACTACTACTACTACTACTACTACTACTACTACTGCTACTACTACTACTACTACTGCTGCTACTACTACTACTGCTGCTGCTACTAGTACTAATACTACTACTGATATTACTGCTGCTGCTACTAATAATACTGCTGCTGCTACTACTACTACTACTGCTACTACTACTACTGCTGCTGCTACTAGTACTAATACTACTACTGATATTACTGCTGCTGCTACTAATAATACTGCTGCTACTACTACTACTACTACTACTACTGCTATTGCTGCTACTACCTACTTTTACTACTGCTGCTACTAGTACTAATACTACTACTGATATTACTGCTGCTGCTTCTAATAATACTGCTGCTACTATTACTAATACTACTACTACTGTTGCTACTATCACTGCTGGTACTACTACAACTATTAGTACTACTGCTGCTACTACTATTACTAATACTATTAATGCTAATACTACTATTACTAGTGCTGCTGCTATTACTACTACTCCTACTACTTCTATAATTACTACTACTACTACGACTTAGAGAAGATAGCCATCCAATCCACAATCTTATATAGTTAATAAGACATCTGTCCATCTAGTTCAGCCTGTTATCCTGTCAGCTTCATTCTCCTCAATGATGATGTTGTGCCTTTCTGAAACCAGGAATAACTGTGGGCTACTACTACTACTACTACTACTACTACTACTACTACGACTTAGAGAAGATAGCTATCCAATCCACAATCTTATATAGTTAATAAGACATCTGTCCATCTAGTTCAGCCTGTTATCCTGTCAGCTTCTTTCTCCTCAATGGTGATGTTGTGACTTTCTGAAACCAGGGAGAACTATGGCCTGCTGCTGCTACTACTACTACTACTACTACTACTGCTACTGCTATTGCTGCTACTACCTACTATTACTACTGCTGCTACTAGTACTAATACTACTACTGATATTACTGCTGCTGCTTCTAATAATACTGCTGCTACTATTACTAATACTACTACTACTGTTGCTACTACCACTGCTGGTACTACTACAACTATTAGTACTACTGCTGCTGCTGCTGCTGCTACTACTATTACTATTACTGCTAATACTACTATTACTAGTGCTGCTGCTATTACTACTACTACTACTCCTACTACTTCTATAATTACTACTACTACTACGACTTAGAGAAGATAGCCATCCAATCCACAATCTTATATAGTTAATAAGACATCTGTCCATCTAGTTCAGCCTCTTACCCTGTCATCCTCTTTCTCCTCAATGATGATGTTGTGCCTTTCTGAAACCAGGGAGAACTATGGCCTACTACTACTACTACTACTACTGCTACTGCTATTGCTGCTACTACCTACTATTACTACTGCTGCTACTAGTACTAATACTACTACTGATATTACTGCTGCTGCTTCTAATAATACTGCTGCTACTATTACTAATACTACTACTACTGTTGCTACTACCACTGCTGGTACTACTACAACTATTAGTACTACTACTGCTGCTGCTGCTACTACTATTACTAATACTATTACTGCTAATACTACTATTACTAGTGCTGCTGCTATTACTACTACTCCTACTACTTCTATAATTACTACTACGACTTAGAGAAGATAGCCATCCAATCCACAATCTTATATAGTTAATAAGACATCTGTCCATCTAGTTCAGCCTGTTATCCTGTCAGCTTCATTCTCCTCAATGATGATGTTGTGCCTTTCTGAAACCAGGGAGAACTATGGCCTACTACTACTACTACTACTGCTACTGCTGCTACTACCTACTATTACTACTGCTGCTACTAGTACTAATACTACTACTGATATTACTGCTGCTGCTTCTAATAATACTGCTGCTACTATTACTAATACTACTACTACTGTTGCTACTACCACTGCTGGTACTACTACAACTATTAGTACTACTGCTGCTGCTACTACTATTACTATTACTGCTAATACTACTATTACTAGTGCTGCTGCTATTACTACTACTACTCCTACTACTTCTATAATTACTACTACTACTACGACTTAGAGAAGATAGCCATCCAATCCACAATCTTATATAGTTAATAAGACATCTGTCCATCTAGTTCAGCCTGTTATCCTGTCAGCTTCATTCTCCTCAATGATGATGTTGTGCCTTTCTGAAACCAGGGAGAACTATGGCCTACTACTACTACTACTACTGCTACTGCTATTGCTGCTACTACCTACTATTACTACTGCTGCTACTAGTACTAATACTACTACTGATATTACTGCTGCTGCTTCTAATAATACTGCTGCTACTATTACTAATACTACTACTACTGTTGCTACTACCACTGCTGGTACTACTACAACTATTAGTACTACTGCTGCTGCTACTACTATTACTATTACTGCTAATACTACTATTACTAGTGCTGCTGCTATTACTACTACTACTCCTACTACTTCTATAATTACTACTACTACTACGACTTAGAGAAGATAGCCATCCAATCCACAATCTTATATAGTTAATAAGACATCTGTCCATCTAGTTCAGCCTGTTATCCTGTCATCCTCTTTCTCCTCAATGATGATGTTGTGCCTTTCTGAAACCAGGGAGAACTATGGCCTGCTGCTACTACTACTACTACTACTGCTACTACTACTACTACTGCTACTACTACTACTACAACTACTACTACTGCTGCTACTACTACTACTACTACTGCTGCTGCTACTAGTACTAATACTACTACTGATATTACTGCTGCTGCTACTAATAATACTGCTGCTACTACTACTACTACTGCTATTGCTGCTACTACCTACTATTACTACTGCTGCTACTAGTACTAATACTACTACTGATATTACTGCTGCTGCTTCTAATAATACTGCTGCTACTATTACTAATACTACTACTACTGTTGCTACTACCACTGCTGGTACTACTACAACTATTAGTACTACTGCTGCTGCTGCTACTACTATTACTAATACTATTACTGCTAATACTACTATTACTAGTGCTGCTGCTATTACTACTACTCCTACTACTTCTATAATTACTACTACTACTACGACTTAGAGAAGATAGCCATCCAATCCACAATCTTATATAGTTAATAAGACATCTGTCCATCTAGTTCAGCCTGTTATCCTGTCAGCTTCTTTCTCCTCAATGGTGATGTTGTGCCTTTCTGAAACCAGGGAGAACTATGGCCTACTACTACTACTACTACTACTACTGCTACTACTGCTGCTACTACTACTACTACTACTACTACTACTACTGCTACTGCTATTGCTGCTACTACCTACTATTACTACTGCTGCTACTAGTACTAATACTACTACTGATATTACTGCTGCTGCTTCTAATAATACTGCTGCTACTATTACTAATACTACTACTACTGTTGCTACTACCACTGCTGGTACTACTACAACTATTAGTACTACTGCTGCTGCTGCTACTATTACTATTACTGCTAATACTACTATTACTAGTGCTGCTGCTATTACTACTACTACTACTCCTACTACTTCTATAATTACTACTACTACGACTTAGAGAAGATAGCCATCCAATCCACAATCTTATATAGTTAATAAGACATCTGTCCATCTAGTTCAGCCTGTTATCCTGTCATCCTCTTTCTCCTCAATGGTGATGTTGTGCCTTTCTGAAACCAGGGAGAACTATGGGCTGCTGCTACTACTACTACTACTACTGCTACTACTACTACTACTACAACTACTACTACTACTGCTGCTACTACTACTACTACTACTGCTGCTGCTACTAGTACTAATACTACTACTGATATTACTGCTGCTGCTACTAATAATGCTGCTACTACTACTACTACTACTACTGCTATTGCTGCTACTACCTACTATTACTACTGCTGCTACTAGTACTAATACTACTACTGATATTACTGCTGCTGCTTCTAATAATACTGCTGCTACTATTACTAATACTACTACTACTGTTGCTACTACCACTGCTGGTACTACTACAACTATTAGTACTACTGCTGCTGCTACTACTATTACTAATACTATTACTGCTAATACTACTATTACTAGTGCTGCTGCTATTACTACTACTCCTACTACTTCTATAATTACTACTACTACTACGACTTAGAGAAGATAGCCATCCAATCCACAATCTTATATAGTTAATAAGACATCTGTCCATCTAGTTCAGCCTGTTATCCTGTCAGCTTCTTTCTCCTCAATGGTGATGTTGTGCCTTTCTGAAACCAGGGAGAACTATGGCCTACTACTACTACTACTACTACTACTGCTACTACTGCTGCTACTACTACTACTACTACTACTACTGCTATTGCTGCTACTACCTACTATTACTACTGCTGCTACTAGTACTAATACTACTACTGATATTACTGCTGCTGCTTCTAATAATACTGCTGCTACTATTACTAATACTACTACTACTGTTGCTACTACCACTGCTGGTACTACTACAACTATTAGTACTACTGCTGCTGCTGCTACTATTACTATTACTGCTAATACTACTATTACTAGTGCTGCTGCTATTACTACTACTACTACTCCTACTACTTCTATAATTACTACTACTACGACTTAGAGAAGATAGCCATCCAATCCACAATCTTATATAGTTAATAAGACATCTGTCCATCTAGTTCAGCCTGTTATCCTGTCATCCTCTTTCTCCTCAATGGTGATGTTGTGCCTTTCTGAAACCAGGGAGAACTATGGGCTGCTGCTACTACTACTACTGCTACTACTACTACTACTACTACTACTACTACTGCTGCTGCTACTAGTACTAATACTACTACTGATATTACTGCTGCTGCTACTAATAATACTGCTGCTACTACTACTACTACTACTACTACTGCTATTGCTGCTACTACCTACTATTACTACTGCTGCTACTAGTACTAATACTACAACTGATATTACTGCTGCTGCTTCTAATAATACTGCTGCTACTATTACTAATACTACTACTACTGTTGCTACTACCACTGCTGGTACTACTACAACTATTAGTACTACTGCTGCTGCTACTACTACTATTACTATTACTGCTAATACTACTATTACTAGTGCTGCTGCTATTACTACTACTACTACTCCTATAATTACTACTACTGCTACGACTTAGAGAAGATAGCCATCCAATCCACAATCTTATATAGTTTATAAGACATCTGTCCATCTAGTTCAGCCTGTTATCCTGTCATCCTCTTTCTCCTCAATGGTGATGTTGTGACTTTCTGAAACCAGGGAGAACTATGGCCTGCTGCTACTACTACTACTACTACTACTGATATTACTACTTCTACTACTACTGCTATAACTACTACTACTACTACTACTACTACTGCTACTGCTATTGCTGCTACTACCTACTATTACTACTGCTGCTACTAGTACTAATACTACTACTGATATTACTGCTGCTTCTAATAATACTGCTGCTACTATTACTAATACTACTACTACTGTTGCTACTACCACTGCTGGTACTACTACAACTATTAGTACTACTGCTGCTGCTACTACTACTATTACTGCTAATACTACTATTACTAGTGCTGCTGCTATTACTACTACTACTACTCCTACTACTTCTATAATTACTACTACTACTACGACTTAGAGAAGATAGCCATCCAATCCACAATCTTATATAGTTAATAAGACATCTGTCCATCTAGTTCAGCCTGTTATCCTGTCATCCTCTTTCTCCTCAATGGTGATGTTGTGCCTTTCTGAAACCAGGGAGAACTATGGGCTGCTGCTACTACTACTACTACTACTGCTACTACTACTACTACTACAACAACTACTACTACTACTGCTGCTACTACTACTACTGCTGCTGCTACTAGTACTAATACTACTACTGATATTACTGCTGCTGCTAATAATACTGCTGCTACTACTACTACTACTACTGCTATTGCTGCTACTACCTACTATTACTACTGCTGCTACTAGTACTAATACTACTACTGATATTACTGCTGCTGCTTCTAATAATACTGCTGCTACTATTACTAATACTACTACTACTGTTGCTACTACCACTGCTGGTACTACTACAACTATTAGTACTACTGCTGCTGCTACTACTACTATTACTATTACTGCTAATACTACTATTACTAGTGCTGCTGCTATTACTACTACTACTACTCCTATAATTACTACTACTGCTACGACTTAGAGAAGATAGCCATCCAATCCACAATCTTATATAGTTTATAAGACATCTGTCCATCTAGTTCAGCCTGTTATCCTGTCATCCTCTTTCTCCTCAATGGTGATGTTGTGACTTTCTGAAACCAGGGAGAACTATGGCCTGCTGCTACTACTACTACTACTACTACTACTACTGATATTACTACTTCTACTACTACTGCTATAACTACTACTACTACTACTGCTATTGCTGCTACTACCTACTATTACTACTGCTGCTACTAGTACTAATACTACTACTGATATTACTGCTGCTTCTAATAATACTGCTGCTACTATTACTAATACTACTACTACTGTTGCTACTACCACTGCTGGTACTACTACAACTATTAGTACTACTGCTGCTGCTACTACTATTACTATTACTGCTAATACTACTATTACTAGTGCTGCTGCTATTACTACTACTACTACTCCTACTACTTCTATAATTACTACTACTACTACGACTTAGAGAAGATAGCCATCCAATCCACAATCTTATATAGTTAATAAGACATCTGTCCATCTAGTTCAGCCTGTTATCCTGTCAGCTTCATTCTCCTTAATGATGATGTTGTGCCTTTCTGAAACCAGGGAGAACTATGGCCTACTACTACTACTACTACTACTGCTACTGCTATTGCTGCTACTACCTACTATTACTACTGCTGCTACTAGTACTAATACTACTACTGATATTACTGCTGCTGCTTCTAATAATACTGCTGCTACTATTACTAATACTACTACTACTGTTGCTACTACCACTGCTGGTACTACTACAACTATTAGTACTACTGCTGCTGCTACTACTACTACTACTATTACTATTACTGCTAATACTACTATTACTAGTGCTGCTGCTATTACTACTACTACTCCTATAATTACTACTACTGCTACGACTTAGAGAAGATAGCCATCCAATCCACAATCTTACAGTCATGTGAAAAAATTAGGACACCCTTTGAAAGCATGTGGTTTTTTGTAACATTTTTAATAAATGGTTATTTCATCTCCGTTTCAACAATACAGAGAGATTAAAGTAATCCAACTAAACAAAGAAAACTGAAGAAAAGTCTTTTCAAGATCTTCTGTAAATGTCATTCTACAAAAATGCCTATTCTAACTGAGGAAAAAGATAGGACACCCTTGCCCCTAATAGCGAGTGTTACCTCCTTTGGCTGAAATAACTGCAGTGAGACGGTTCTTGTAGCCATCTACCAGTCTTCGACATCGGTCTGAGGAAATTTTACCCCACTCCTCAATGCAGAACTTTTTCAGCTGTGAGATGTTTGAGGGGTTTCTTGCACGTACAGCCCTTTTCAAGTCACCCCACAGCATCTCAATGGGATTCAAATCTGGACTTTGACTTGGCCATTCCAGGACTCTCCATTTCTTCTTTTTCAGCCAATCTTTGGTTGATTTACTAGTATGTTTTGGGTCATTGTCATGTTGCATGGTCCAGTTCCGCTTCAGCTTTAATTTTCTAACTGATGGTCTCACATGTTCTTCAAGCACCTTCTGATACACAGTAGAATTCATCGTGGATTCTATGATGGTGAGCTGACCAGGTCCTGCTGCAGCAAAGCAGCCCCAAACCATGACACTTCCACCTCCATGCTTCACAGTTGGTATGAGGTTCTTTTCTTGGAATGCTGTGTTTGGTTTACGCCAAACATGTCCTCTGCTGTTGTGTCCAAATAATTCAATTTTGGACTCATCTGTCCAAAGAACATTATTCCAGAAGTCCTGGTCTTTGTCAACTTTATCTCTGGCAAATGTCAGTCTGGCCTCGATGTTTCTCTTGGAAAGCAAAGGTTTCCTCCTTGCACACCTCCCATGCAAGTTAAACTTGTACAGTCTCTTTCTGATTGTAGAGGCATGTACTTCTACATCAACAGTAGCCAGAGCCTGCTGTAGTTCTCGAGATGACACTTTAGGGTTTTTGGAGACCTCTTTTAGCATCTTGCGGTCTGCTCTTGGGGTGAACTTGCTGGGGAGACCAGTCCTGGGCATGTTGGCAGTTGTTTTGAAAGCCCTCCACTTGTAGACTATCTTCCGGACAGTGGAATGGCTGATTTCAAAATCTTTTGAGATCTTTTTAAATCCCTTCCCAGACTCATAGGCTGCTACAATCTTTTTTCTGAAGTCCTCTGACAGCTCTTTTGCTCTCACCATGGTGCTCACTCTCACTTCAACAGTCAGGAGCACACCAAACTAAATGTCTGAGGTTTAAATAGGGCAAGCCTCATTCAACATGCAGAGTAACGATCTACTAATTATGTGCACCTGGTGTGAGATCTGAGCCAATTTAAGAGGGAATACATGTGAGGGTGTCCTATCTTTTTCCTCAGTTAGAATAGGCATTTTTGTAGAATGACATTTACAGAAGATCTTGAAAAGACTTTTCTTCAGTTTTCTTTGTTTAGTTGGATTACTTTAATCTCTCTGTATTGTTGAAACGGAGATGAAATAACCATTTATTAAAAATGTTACAAAAAACCACATGCTTTCAAAGGGTGTCCTAATTTTTTCACATGACTGTATATAGTTTATAAGACATCTGTCCATCTAGTTCAGCCTGTTATCCTGTCAGCTTCATTCTCCTCAATGATGATGTTGTGACTTTCTGAAACCAGGGAGAACTATGGCCTGCTGCTACTACTACTACTACTACTACTACTACTACTGCTATTGCTGCTACTACCTACTATTACTACTGCTGCTACTAGTACTAATACTACTACTGATATTACTGCTGCTGCTTCTAATAATACTGCTGCTACTATTACTAATACTAATACTACTGTTGCTACTACCACAGCTGGTACTACTACAACTATTAGTACTACTGCTGCTGCTGCTACTACTATTACTAATACTATTACTGCTAATACTACTATTACTAGTGCTGCTGCTATTACTACTACTCCTACTACTTCTATAATTACTACTACTACTACGACTTAGAGAAGATCGCCATCCAATCCACAATCTTATATAGTTTATAAGACATCTGTCCATCTAGTTCAGCCTGTTATCCTGTCATCCTCTTTCTCCTCAATGATGATGTTGTGCCTTTCTGAAACCAGGGAGAACTATGGCCTACTACTACTACTGCTACTGCTATTGCTGCTACTACCTACTATTACTACTGCTGCTACTAGTACTAATACTACTACTGATATTACTGCTTCTGCTTCTAATAATACTGCTGCTACTATTACTAATACTACTACTACTACTGTTGCTACTACCACTGCTGGTACTACTACAACTATTAGTACTACTGCTGCTGCTACTACTACTATTACTGCTAATACTACTATTACTAGTGCTGCTGCTATTACTACTACTACTCCTCCTATAATTACTACTACTGCTACGACTTAGAGAAGATAGCCATCCAATCCACAATCTTATATAGTTAATAAGACATCTGTCCATCTAGTTCAGCCTGTTATCCTGTCATCCTCTTTCTCCTCAATGGTGATGTTGTGACTTTCTGAAACCAGGGAGAACTATGGCCTGCTGCTACTACTACTACTACTACTACTACTACTACTACTACTACTACTACTGATATTACTACTTCTACTACTACTGCTATAACTACTACTACTACTACTGCTACTGCTATTGCTGCTACTACCTACTATTACTACTGCTGCTACTAGTACTAATACTACTACTGATATTACTGCTGCTGCTTCTAATAATACTGCTGCTACTATTACTAATACTACTACTACTGTTGCTACTACCACTGCTGGTACTACTACAACTATTAGTACTACTGCTGCTGCTGCTACTACTATTACTAATACTATTACTGCTAATACTACTATTACTAGTGCTGCTGCTATTACTACTACTCCTACTACTTCTATAATTACTACTACTACTACGACTTAGAGAAGATCGCCAT
Source organism: Bufo bufo (assembly GCF_905171765.1). Classification (NCBI taxonomy): domain Eukaryota; kingdom Metazoa; phylum Chordata; class Amphibia; order Anura; family Bufonidae; genus Bufo; species Bufo bufo. The sequence continues at coordinate 107,458 of NC_053389.1, read as the reverse complement.
CCAATCCACAATCTTATATAGTTTATAAGACATCTGTCCATCTAGTTCAGCCTGTTATCCTGTCATCCTCTTTCTCCTCAATGATGATGTTGTGCCTTTCTGAAACCAGGGAGAACTATGGCCTACTACTACTACTGCTACTGCTATTGCTGCTACTACCTACTATTACTACTGCTGCTACTAGTACTAATACTACTACTGATATTACTGCTGCTGCTTCTAATAATACTGCTGCTACTATTACTAATACTACTACTACTGTTGCTACTACCACTGCTGGTACTACTACAACTATTAGTACTACTGCTGCTGCTGCTACTACTACTATTACTATTACTGCTAATACTACTATTACTAGTGCTGCTGCTATTACTACTACTACTACTCCTATAATTACTACTACTGCTACGACTTAGAGAAGATAGCCATCCAATCCACAATCTTATATAGTTTATAAGACATCTGTCCATCTAGTTCAGCCTGTTATCCTGTCATCCTCTTTCTCCTCAATGGTGATGTTGTGACTTTCTGAAACCAGGGAGAACTATGGCCTGCTGCTACTACTACTACTACTACTACTACTACTGATATTACTACTTCTACTACTACTGCTATAACTACTACTACTACTACTACTACTGCTACTGCTATTGCTGCTACTACCTACTATTACTACTGCTGCTACTAGTACTAATACTACTACTGATATTACTGCTGCTGCTTCTAATAATACTGCTGCTACTATTACTAATACTACTACTACTGTTGCTACTACCACAGCTGGTACTACTACAACTATTAGTACTACTGCTGCTGCTGCTACTACTATTACTAATACTATTACTGCTAATACTACTATTACTAGTGCTGCTGCTATTACTACTACTCCTACTACTTCTATAATTACTACTACTACTACGACTTAGAGAAGATCGCCATCCAATCCACAATCTTATATAGTTTATAAGACATCTGTCCATCTAGTTCAGCCTGTTATCCTGTCATCCTCTTTCTCCTCAATGGTGATGTTGTGACTTTCTGAAACCAGGGAGAACTATGGCCTACTACTACTACTGCTACTGCTATTGCTGCTACTACCTACTATTACTACTGCTGCTACTAGTACTAATACTACTACTGATATTACTGCTGCTGCTTCTAATAATACTGCTGCTACTATTACTAATACTACTACTACTGTTGCTACTACCACTGCTGGTACTACTACAACTATTAGTACTACTGCTGCTGATGCTACTACTATTACTATTACTGCTAATACTACTATTACTAGTGCTGCTGCTATTACTACTACTACTACTACTCCTATAATTAATACTACTGCTACGACTTAGAGAAGATAGCCATCCAATCCACAATCTTATATAGTTTATAAGACATCTGTCCATCTAGTTCAGCCTGTTATCCTGTCAGCTTCATTCTCCTCAATGGTGATGTTGTGCCTTTCTGAAACCAGGGAGAACTATGGCCTACTACTACTACTGCTACTGCTATTGCTGCTACTACCTACTATTACTACTGCTGCTACTACTACTACTACTGCTATAACTACTACTACTACTACTACTACTACAGCTACTACTACTACTACTACTGTATAACTACTACTGCTACTACTACTACTACAACTATTAGTACTACTGCTGCTGCTGCTACTACTACTATTACTGCTAATACTACTATTACTAGTGCTGCTGCTATTACTACTACTACTACTCCTATAATTAATACTACTGCTACGACTTAGAGAAGATAGCCATCCAATCCACAATCTTATATAGTTTATAAGACATCTGTCCATCTAGTTCAGCCTCTTACCCTGTCATCCTCTTTCTCCTCAATGATGATGTTGTGCCTTTCTGAAACCAGGGAGAACTATGGCCTGCTGCTACTACTACTACTACTACTACTACTGATATTACTACTTCTACTACTACTGCTATAACTACTACTACTACTACTACTACTACTACTGCTACTGCTATTGCTGCTACTACCTACTATTACTACTGCTGCTACTAGTACTAATACTACTACTGATATTACTGCTGCCGCTTCTAATAATACTGCTGCTACTATTAATAATACTACTACTACTGTTGCTACTACCACTGCTGGTACTACTACAACTATTAGTACTACTGCTGCTACTACTATTACTAATACTATTACTGCTAATACTACTATTACTAGTGTTGCTGCTTTTACTACTACTACTACTGCTACTACTACTATTACTGCTGCTACTAGTACTAATACTACTACTGATATTACTGCTGCTGCTACTACTAATACTGCTGCTACTATTACTAATACTAATGCTGCTACTACTACCAATACCATTGCTACTACTATTACTACTGCTGCTATTTCTACTACTACTGATACTACTACTAATAATACTACTGCTGCTACTACTATTATTGCTGCTACTTCTACTACTACTGATACATAATACTACTGCTGCTACTATTACTACTACTGTTGCTACTACCACTGCTGGTACTACTACAACTATTAGTACTACTACTGCTGCTGCTACTACTACTACTACTACTACTATTACTAATACTATTACTGCTAATACTACTATTACTAGTGCTGCTGCTATTACTACTCCTACTACTTCTATAATTACTACTACTACTACGACTTAGAGAAGATCGCCATCCAATCCACAATCTTATATAGTTTATAAGACATCTGTCCATCTAGTTCAGCCTGTTATCCTGTCATCCTCTTTCTCCTCAATGATGATGTTGTGCCTTTCTGAAACCAGGGAGAACTATGGCCTACTACTACTACTGCTACTGCTATTGCTGCTACTACCTACTATTACTACTGCTGCTACTAGTACTAATACTACTACTGATATTACTGCTTCTGCTTCTAATAATACTGCTGCTACTATTACTAATACTACTACTACTACTGTTGCTACTACCACTGCTGGTACTACTACAACTATTAGTACTACTGCTGCTGCTACTACTACTATTACTGCTAATACTACTATTACTAGTGCTGCTGCTATTACTACTACTACTCCTCCTATAATTACTACTACTGCTACGACTTAGAGAAGATAGCCATCCAATCCACAATCTTATATAGTTAATAAGACATCTGTCCATCTAGTTCAGCCTGTTATCCTGTCATCCTCTTTCTCCTCAATGGTGATGTTGTGACTTTCTGAAACCAGGGAGAACTATGGCCTGCTGCTACTACTACTACTACTACTACTACTACTACTGATATTACTACTTCTACTACTACTGCTATAACTACTACTACTACTACTACTACTGCTACTGCTATTGCTGCTACTACCTACTATTACTACTGCTGCTACTAGTACTAATACTACTACTGATATTACTGCTGCTGCTTCTAATAATACTGCTGCTACTATTACTAATACTACTACTACTGTTGCTACTACCACAGCTGGTACTACTACAACTATTAGTACTACTGCTGCTGCTGCTACTACTATTACTAATACTATTACTGCTAATACTACTATTACTAGTGCTGCTGCTATTACTACTACTCCTACTACTTCTATAATTACTACTACTACTACGACTTAGAGAAGATCGCCATCCAATCCACAATCTTATATAGTTTATAAGACATCTGTCCATCTAGTTCAGCCTGTTATCCTGTCATCCTCTTTCTCCTCAATGGTGATGTTGTGACTTTCTGAAACCAGGGAGAACTATGGCCTACTACTACTACTGCTACTGCTATTGCTGCTACTACCTACTATTACTACTGCTGCTACTAGTACTAATACTACTACTGATATTACTGCTGCTGCTTCTAATAATACTGCTGCTACTATTACTAATACTACTACTACTGTTGCTACTACCACTGCTGGTACTACTACAACTATTAGTACTACTGCTGCTGATGCTACTACTATTACTATTACTGCTAATACTACTATTACTAGTGCTGCTGCTATTACTACTACTACTACTACTCCTATAATTAATACTACTGCTACGACTTAGAGAAGATAGCCATCCAATCCACAATCTTATATAGTTTATAAGACATCTGTCCATCTAGTTCAGCCTGTTATCCTGTCAGCTTCATTCTCCTCAATGGTGATGTTGTGCCTTTCTGAAACCAGGGAGAACTATGGCCTACTACTACTACTGCTACTGCTATTGCTGCTACTACCTACTATTACTACTGCTGCTACTACTACTACTACTGCTATAACTACTACTACTACTACTACTACTACAGCTACTACTACTACTACTACTGTATAACTACTACTGCTACTACTACTACTACAACTATTAGTACTACTGCTGCTGCTGCTACTACTACTATTACTGCTAATACTACTATTACTAGTGCTGCTGCTATTACTACTACTACTACTCCTATAATTAATACTACTGCTACGACTTAGAGAAGATAGCCATCCAATCCACAATCTTATATAGTTTATAAGACATCTGTCCATCTAGTTCAGCCTCTTACCCTGTCATCCTCTTTCTCCTCAATGATGATGTTGTGCCTTTCTGAAACCAGGGAGAACTATGGCCTGCTGCTACTACTACTACTACTACTACTACTGATATTACTACTTCTACTACTACTGCTATAACTACTACTACTACTACTACTACTACTGCTACTGCTATTGCTGCTACTACCTACTATTACTACTGCTGCTACTAGTACTAATACTACTACTGATATTACTGCTGCCGCTTCTAATAATACTGCTGCTACTATTAATAATACTACTACTACTGTTGCTACTACCACTGCTGGTACTACTACAACTATTAGTACTACTGCTGCTACTACTATTACTAATACTATTACTGCTAATACTACTATTACTAGTGTTGCTGCTTTTACTACTACTACTACTGCTACTACTACTACTATTACTGCTGCTACTA
>NC_053389.1:92500-97500 GCF_905171765.1 Bufo bufo | reverse complement strand
TACTACTACTACTACTACAGCTACTACTACTATAACTACTACTACTACTACTGCTATAACTACTACTACTACTACTACTACAACTATTACTACTACTACTATTACTACTGATACTTCTACTACTACGACTTAGAGAAGATAGCCATCCAATCCACAATCTTATATAGTTAATAAGACATCTGTCCATCTAGTTCAGCCTGTTATCCTGTCAGCTTCATTCTCCTCAATGGTGATGTTGTGCCTTTCTGAAACCAGGGAGAACTATGGCCTGCTGCTGCTACTACTACTACTACTACTACTACTACTACTACTACTACTACTACTACTACTACTACTACAGCTACTACTACTACTACTACAACTACAACTACTACTACTATAACTACTACTACTACTACTACTGCTATAACTACTACTACTACTACTACTGCTATAACTACTACTACTACTATTACTACTACTACTACTACTACTACTACGACTTAGAGAAGATAGCCATCCAATCCACAATCTTATATAGTTAATAAGACATCTGTCCATCTAGTTCAGCCTGTTATCCTGTCAGCTTCATTCTCCTCAATGGTGATGTTGTGCCTTTCTGAAACCAGGGAGAACTATGGCCTGCTGCTGCTACTACTACTACTACTACTACTACTACAGCTACTACTACTACTACTACTACTACTACAACTACAACTACTACTACTATAACTACTACTACTACTACTACTGCTATAACTACTACTACTACTACTACTGCTATAACTACTACTACTACTACTACTACTACTACTACTACGACTTAGAGAAGATAGCCATCCAATCCACAATCTTATATAGTTAATAAGACATCTGTCCATCTAGTTCAGCCTGTTATCCTGTCATCCTCTTTCTCCTCAATGGTGATGTTGTGCCTTTCTGAAAATAGGGAGAACTGTGGGCTGCTACTACTACTGATTCTTCTACTATGACTACTTCTACTGCTACTACTACTGATATTACTACTTCTGTTACTGCTGCTGCTACTACTACTATTACTAAATCTACTATTACTAATACTATTACTATTGGTACTGCTACTATTACTACTGCTGCTGCTACTACTACTACTATTGCTGCTACTTATACTACTATTATTATTACTGCTACTACTACTATTGCTGCTACTACTACTATCACTACTGGTACTACTACTGCTGCTGCTACTATTACTATTTCCAATACCACTAATACTGCTGCTACTATTACTACTAAAACTACTATTACTACTACTATTATTACAACTATTACTAATATTACTACTACAACTATTACTACTGCTACTAGTACTAATATTACTACTACTACAACTGCTACTACTAATATTTCAACTACTGCTACTACTATTAATACTATTACTGATGATGCTACTACTAGTACTACTACTACTCGTGCTACTACCACTGCTGCTACTACTATTATTGATATACTATTACTGCTGCTGCTACTACTACTACTTTTACTGATGCTACTACTACTATTACTAATACTACTACTGCTGCCACTACTACTACTATTACTACTGATACTACTACTGCTAGTTCTGCTGATACTACTACTATTATAACTACTACTACTATGAATACTACTGCTGCTACTACTACTACAACTACTACTACTGCTGCTGCTAGTACTACTACTACTACTCCTGCTACTACCACTGCTGCTACTACTACAACTATTACTACTACGGCTGCTGCTGCTACTACTCCTATTACTATTACTAATACTATTACTGCTAATACTACTACTAGTGCTGCTGCTACTACTACTACTGATACTACTACTACAGCTTAGAGAAGTTAGCTATCCAATCTGCAATCTTATATATTATTTTTTATTTTTTTGCTGTTTTGGCACAGTTTTTATTTTTTGTTATTTACAACATTCATCTGACAGGTTAGATCATGTGATATTTTTATAGAACAGGTTGTCACGGATGCGGCGATACCTAATATGTATACTTTTTTTTTGTTATGTAACTTTTACACAATTATTTCATTTTCGAAGAAAAAAAAAATCATGTTTTAGGCTACGTCTACACGACGATAGGGCACAACTGCACTGCAACATTTGTAGCGCAACATTTTGTTGCACTAATGTCGCGCAACAATTTTTATAATGGCAGTCTATTTTTTTATTTTATTTAAAATTATCTTTATTTTCCTTTTAGAAACCATACAATTAATACATAAACCAATATCTGTCACAATGGTATATATAATATAGCGATCATATAACATCATTATATCCCCCCCCCACCCATTGGGTGTCGTCCCCTCCGTTCAGTTAAATGTGTCATAATAACAAAATTCAGTAATGTATAGCTACATAGCTCTGCGTGTGACTCTCCGTTTCCTTTCCATATCCTCATATATTTTAATTTGTTGTAAGTATAGACCCCACTCCCTTGACGAGGGCAGAGAGACAGAACCCCAGTACTTGACCAATATAGCTTTCGCTACCATCAATCCTCTCATCCAGATCCGTCTAACCCGGGGCAGAACTTCCGTTTCTGAGGCATAATCTCCAAAGTTCACTATCAAGATCCCCGGGTTATAGTTCATTGAAGATTCCTTTTGTAGGGCAGAGAAAACCTCATCCCAATATTTTCTTATTTTATTGCAGCTCCAAAGCAGGTGGACATAGTTCGCATTTACATATCCACACTTAGGACAGGAACAATCCCGGTCCTTATTTTGGGGGAATTTCCCTTGGGTTTTGGGCGTATAATACAATCTATGGAGAATCTTAAATTGGATTAGCCTATGGGCACTGGAAACTGTCGCCTTTTTCACGTTCCTATAGATAGTGGGCCACTGTAGTGGGGGGCAATTCAGCTCTTGTTCCCACTTGCTAGGGCTTTTAAAAGGTGTTACAGTTGCCAGTGCCATTCAGAGTTTAGCGTATAAACTAGATAACTTCACCTTCACATCCTTCTGAGCATCACAGTAATCAAAAAATATATTTTCTCGTGGAAAAATACGACCCCTGTCCCTAGAAGCTTCAAATATGTGTATCAATCGTGCATAGTTAAATAAATCTAATGGTGAACTATCAGAAAAATCGAATTCCAAAAATGCTTTAAAACGACCTGCATGGAAAAGGTGAGACAACCTATTGATGCCATTTCGTGTCCAATAACCAAAATCTGTAATTTTGAAGAACTCCTCCAGCCCCCCGTTCCCCCACAGAGGGGTAAAAGCGAACGGATCGGAAACTTTAAGGATCTCCTTCAGCCTGTTCCACACCCTCTGTAGTGAGCAAGGGATCAGCAAGGACCTCCTCATTCCCATAGACCCAGTCTCCAAACATGCAAATATGTTCTCTATTGGGGTGTCAATAACCTTAGTTAAATATCGTGAAAGTAAACTCTCTTTCCAATAACAACACCGCTGAATCTGTGCACACAAATAATAACCTTGAAAAAAAGGTAGTGACAACCCACCATCTGCCTCCGACAACCATAGATATCTCTGCTTTATACGTACCCTCTTCCTGCCCCAAATTAAATCGTTAATCAAAGTCTCCAATCTATGGAAAAAAATATCATCGATCCAAATGGGGGAAGCACAGATCGGGAACAAGACTATAGGTAAAATAATCATCCTGATCAGTGCCATTCGATCTGTCTGGGCCAGTATTAATTTCCGCCAAGCGCCAACTTTGGCCCCAACTTTATTCAAAACCGGGGCCAAATTTAGCTCATAAAACCTACTCAAAGGAACACCGATCTTAACCTCCAGATAGTCCAAGGTATCCTTAGGAGCCAAGACACGGACTCGCTGCCCTTCATCTACAGCTTTCCGGTTCAGCGGGAGGAGCGATGACTTTGACCAATTGATCATATAACCTGATAGTTTACCATAGTATTCTATTACCTCTATCACATACTGTAGGATTTTCCAACCCTGATCCAAGAACAAAATCACATCATCTGCATATAGGCTTATTTTATCGCTCACTCCCGCCACTCCGAAGCCGTCTATACAATTATCTAAACGAATCCGGCAAGCCAACGGTTCAATGAAAAGAGCGAAGAGGAGGGGAGACAGGGGACAACCCTGTCTCATCCCCCTCCGCATCATAACAGGAGAAGAGCTCATGCCATTGATATTGATATATGCAATCGGCTGTTCATATAACATTTGGGTCATTTTCACAAATAGCTTCCCAAGGCCAAAACCAGACATCGTAGCCCAGAGAAAAGACCACTCCATCCTGTCAAACGCCTTCGCGGCGTCTAAAGACAGGATGGAGTGGTCTATACCGCCCCCAACAGACAGATTCAGATATACTCTATATACACTCATCTGTATTTGGCAGCCCGGGATAAAGCCCGTCTGGTCCGAATGTACCAGGCAAGCCACAACCCTCTTCAGGCAACTGGCGAGGATTTTTGCAAAGATCTTATAGTCCGTGTTTAGGAGCGATATAGGTCTATATGACCCCACATCGCATGGGTCCTTCTCCTTTTTCAAGACCAAGATAATCACCGCCTCTCTAAATGATGGAGGTAAAGAACCAAAAGCGCACGATTCATTAAAGACTTAAGTAAGATCGGCAGGAGTGATTTGGCGTGGTACCTATATATTCCAAATGGCAATCCATCTGGGCCAGGAGATTAATTATATTTTAGAGAGGGAAGAGTCGCCTGGAGTTCCTCCAAAAGGATGGGGGAGTCCAACATCTCTCTATCTTGGGTAGGTAACTGAGGGAGCTCCAATTGTTGAAGATATTGCTCCATGTCCGTGCGGCTAAACATAGACTCAGATTTATATAGAGTAGAGTAATATTTCGCAAATTCCTCTCTAATCTCCTCTGCGGATCTCACCCCAATTCCTTGTGGATTCCTAATTTCTTTTATATTGGTATCCTCTCTCTGATTGGCCACCAATCGAGCCAAAAACCTGCCAGTTTTACCAGATTCGCAGAAACGACTCTGGCCCTGAAATAGGAGC
>NC_053389.1:0-87500 GCF_905171765.1 Bufo bufo | reverse complement strand
TTCCTCAGGAGATATTGCAAACCGCAGATCTGTAGCTCCCAGTTTCCCCAGTCACTGGTCGAGACTCAGTGTAGGTGAAACAAAAATCTCCTTTATTGAACAAGTGCCCAGACTTATATACAGAAAGCGAACAGATGAGACTGTAATCCCCTCACATCCCCCTTCCCCTCCCCAGACATTCTGTCTGCCCCCACACCACAGGAGTCCACCTGCTAAAATAGCTCCAGACAGTCCTAGCAGGAGCCTGGCCAAAATGTCCTGAGCTCTTTCAGAGTACAATGGGAGATAACGAAGGGGGGGGGGGGGGGGGGTGCTGATGACAGTCTTTTGATAACAAGTTACACAACATAACATAATTACACATATCCAACACCAGTACACATTTAATTCAAACTGATGACCATGTCGTCACATAGCTCCCCCAAGTTAAAGGATGGCAGACCGGGGAGACCATCTACGAGTCCACTTGTGGACGTCCACAGTCACACTCTTCAGTTCCGTTTGCTGAGATAGTCCATGGTCATTGGCCTTGGGTTTCCAGAGCCTGTGTTGAATTGGGAAATTGGATGGCTGTAGGGCCAATCGGTTCAATCAAACAAAGGGTGGGGGGGGGGGGGGGGGGGGGGGGAGGGGGGTCTCCAAATTCCTAGGTCCGTAGTCGCTAGGAAGGAGGCTGGCTACTATTACGACTACTACTACTCTTAATTCTACTACTACTATTAGTAATACCACTACAAATACTATTACTACTACTATTACTACTGCTATTGATACTATTACTAATACTACTAATATTACTACTACTACTACTACTAATGCCACTGCTACTACTGCCAATACTACAACTGATACTATTGCTAATACTACTACTACAATTACTACTACTATTGCTATGACTATTACTACTACTATTACTGCTACTACTACTACTATTACTACTACTTCTACTAATATTGCTACTACTATCATTACTATTTTTACTACTACTGCTACTATTCATACTGCTACTGCTGCTACTACTACTGTTATTACCACTACTGCTGCTTCTACTATTACTACTACTGCTACTACTACTATTACTACTACTGATACTATGACTAATACTACTACTGCTACTTTTGCTACTAATAATAATAATATTCCTACTACTAAAACTATTCCTACTACTATTATTGCTAATACTACTACTATAACTATTATTACTACTATAACTATTATTACTACTAGTGATACTACTAATACTATTGCTAATATTATTACAACTCCTCTACTACTGATACTATTACTAATACTACTACTGCTACTATTACTACCATTACTACTGCTACTATTATTACTACTACTACTACTTCTATTTCCTGCTACCACTACTACAAATACTACTACTGATACTTTTTATTATACTACTGCTACTTGTATTCCTCCTCCTACTACTACTATTACTACTGCTACTAATATTACTACTACTATTACTACTAATAATATTGCTACTACTACTACTACGACTACTATTATTACTTCTACTGATAAGACTACCACTGCTACTATTACTACTACTGCTATTACTACTACTATTAGTAATACTACTGTTACTTCTATTACCACTGCTACTACTACTACTATTACTAATACTACTACTGCTACTATTGCTACTACTATTATTACTGCTACAACTACTATTTCTGCTGCTACTAACACTGCTACTTCTATTACTACTATTACTAATACTACTACTATTACTACTAATATTGCTGCTACTACTCCAACTACTACTACTGATACTACTACTTCTATTGATACTACTACTGATACTATTCATACTTCTACTGCAACTACTACTAATGCTACTATTACTACTGCTATTACTACTACATCTATTACAACTATTACTACTACTAATATTGCTACTATCACTCCTACATCTATTACTACTGCTACTACTACTACTAATAATAATATTACAACTGCTACTACTAATAATATTTCTACTACTACTACTATTACTACTATTACTACTACTGCTATTGATACTATTACTACTGATACTACTACTACTATTATTATTGCTACTACTAATTCTACTACTATTACTAATAGGGTTGTTATTATTACTACTACTAATGCTGCTACTACTAATGTTGCTACTATTACTAATACTACTGCTATTACTACTGATAATACTACTTATACTACTAATAGCGCTACTACTATTATTGCCACTATTATTACTACTTCTACTATTGCTACTACTATTACTACTGCCACTACTAACATTACTCATACTGCTACTACTGTTACTACAACTATTACTACTAAAACTATTACTACTACTAAAATTGCTACTACTACTGATACTACTACCACTGCTACTACTACTGCTAATCCTACTATTACTACTGCTAATGCCACTGCTACTACTATTACTACTACTGCTGCTACTACTACTGATACTATTACTGCTACTACTACAAGTGCTACTACTATAAAGGCATCTTATCTTATCTTACTATTACTCCTACTATTATTAATACTACTACTATTTCTACTACCACTACTACTGATACTATTACTAATACTACAATTGCTACTATTATTACTACTACTACTGCTACTATTACTACAGCTGCGGATACTACAACTCTTACTACTACCACCATTAATACTACCAATACTACTACTACTACTAATATTACTACTATTACTACATCTGCTACCACTACTAGCGTTTAATAGAACAGGTTCTGTAGACATCTATGTGGAATCAGCTGACAACGGTGTAAGAGGAGTGCGCTTCTTCTTGGCGCTAACATCGACCTGTAAGGCTGAGTTCACACTTGAGTTATTTGGTCAGTTTTGGTCCCGTGACTGCCCCAATAAGTGCAGTGTGCAGTGATTGTAAGAGCGACGCCCTGTCATCTGCAGGTCATACTGACTACAATATTATTACACTACCACAGCAGACTCCCTATGTGTGTTACTGCAAGACACAGTGTTCTACACCACTATACAGGCACAGTGCTCTACACCGCTATACAGGCACAGTGTTCTACACCGCTATACAGGCACAGTGTTCTACACCGCTATACAGGCACAGTGTTCTACACCGCTATACAGGCACAGTGTTCTACACCGCTATACAGGTACAGTGTTCTACACCGCTATACAGGCACAGTGTTCTACACCGCTATACAGGCACAGTGTTCTACACCGCTATACAGGCACAGTGTTCTACACCGCTATACAGGCACAGTGTTCTACACCGATATACAGGCACAGTGTTCTACACCGCTATACAGGCACAGTGTTCTACACCACTATACAGGCACAGTGTTCTACACCACTATACAGGCACAGTGTTCTACACCGCTATACAGGCACAGTGTTCTACACCGCTATACAGGCACAGTGTTCTACACCGCTATACAGGCACAGTGTTCTACACCGCTATACAGGCACAGTGATCTACACCGCTATACAGGCACAGTGTTCTACACCACTATACAGGCACAGTGTTCTACACCGCTATACAGGCACAGTGTTCTACACCGCTATACAGGCACAGTGTTCTACACCGCTTTACAGGCACAGTGTTCTACACCACTATACAAGCACAGTGTTCTACACCACTATACAGGCACAGTGTTCTACACCACTATACAGGCACAGTGTTCTACACCACTATACAGGCACAGTGTTCTACACCACTATACAGGCACAGTGTTCTACACCACTATACAGGCACAGTGTTCTACACCACTATACAGGCACAGTGTTCTACACCACTATACAGGCACAGTGTTCTACACCACTATACAGGCACAGTGTTCTACACCACTATACAGGCACAGTGTTCTACACCACTATACAGGCACAGTGTTCTACACCACTATACAGGCACAGTGTTCTACACCGCTATACAGGCACAGTGTTCTACACCGCTATACAGGCACAGTGTTCTACACCACTATACAGGCACAGTGTTCTACACCGCTATACAGGCACAGTGCTCTACACCGCTATACAGGCACAGTGCTCTACACCACTATACAGGCACAGTGTTCTACACCCCTACACAGGCACAGTGTTCTACACCGCTATACAGGCACAGTGTTCTACACCCCTACACAGGCACAGTGTTCTACACCACTATACAGGCACAGTGCTCTACACCACTATACAGGTACAGTGTTCTACACCACTATACAGGCACAGTGTTCTACACCGCTATACAGGCACAGTGTTCTACACCGCTATACAGGCACAGTGTTCTACACCCCTATACAGGCACAGTGTTCTACACCGCTATACAGGCACAGTGTTCTACACCACTATACAGGCACAGTGTTCTACACCACTATACAGGCACAGTGTTCTACACCGCTATACAGGCACAGTGTTCTACACCGCTATACAGGCTCTCTGCAGGCAGGAAATAGACGGTTTTAATGCAATTCGCTGCAAATTTATTTGGATTGAACCAAATTTTTTTTTTTTTAATTCGGCAAGCTGCCGAATAAAATCTTTGAAACATTTGCTCATCTCTAGTTATTAGTATGAACGTTGAGCATCAGCTATATGTATCCTGACAATGTGTTTGTGGCTTTACCGGACTCACATCCTAGCACTGTGTCCAATCCCTACTGCTTGACTTTGGTAGGGTCTCATAGCTTTCTTAATGGGTTCATTCTAGATCATATTTGGGCATTACTCTTACTAGTCCAGGTTCTCACCCCCTTGTAAGCAATTATTTGCCTCTTCTTTCTTTGATTCCCCAGCTACTTCCCACTTTCATTTCCTGGCAGAGCAGTTACTGAAATGATGGCATTGCCTCAGATACATCATTTCCGGGCAGTCATGATACCGGTATCACAATCCTTCCTTTCTAAATTGCAATCTTCTATTTCACGTCCTCAGATTCCGTTTGCTGCCACACCATATGAGATTGGAGACATGGCTGCTTTAGATATCAGGGGTTATTACTTTGTTGTGGTCCACTTCCTCCACCACACAGCGGGTTACCATAGACTCTTTACTTATTGGGGCTCCGTTAATTCCCACTGGGAGTCCCCTTCCCCCGACGTCTAGGCTACCTACCTACTGAGGCTTCTGTGGCTGCCTGGTCTTTTCTCTCTAAGATTACCTATGGTCCCGATTAGAGATGAGCGAAACCAAGTTGAGAAAGTGGAATTCGATACAAATTCCAGGAAAAATTCAAATAACCCCAAAGTCGAATTTTCTCGTGCTTCGTGGTAACGAATCACATTTTTTCTAAAAAGGCTGCTGCACGTGTGAGGACATGGACATAAAGTAACTACAGAAAAGCTGGAGAGAGGAGAATGAGCACCCCGACGAGGGGGAGCTGACACTGGTTATAAACATTCCTGACATTTCTCAGCTTGTAGCCCCCGACCACAGCCGAACCCACCATACAAGACCTCACTTTGATGGGTGAATGCACAGTGTCTGTAAACACGCTCCGAGTCCTGGATCCCAATGTAATCGCTGAGGAAAACAATTGTGCCATCAACCATTCTGTATATAATGGTTTGAGGATAATATAGGAATACTGGGACTAGGGGAACATGTGTAACTGGAGTAACTGACTGAGTGACAGAAAATAGAGGGTCGATATTAGGGCTGCAGCCATCGATTATTTTTGTACTCGAGTATTCTATTGATTAATCCAACAATTAATCGAGTACTCTAATAACAAAAAACTAATTAAAAGAATGTTTTTCTTTAAAAAAAACTCATTAGCCCCCCCAGTGCCATCCAGCTGCCACCCCCCAGTGCCATCCAGCTGCCCCCCCAGTGCCACCATCTCCCCCTCCTAGCCATGTCCCCAGCGCCAGTGGAATAAAAACACTTACCTCTCCGGTAGGGGCGCCGCGCCACAGCTCTTCCATCTTCTTATTCGCGCGCTGCACTGTTCTCCGGACGTCACACAGCATCAGGTCATAGTGCGCGCCTACGTGCAGCGCGGTGCGAACCAGCGGGTGACCACGGAGCGGTGAGTAATAGCAAGCGCCTTACTCGCACTCCGTGGTCACATGACACAAATCCTTGATGCTAAAAAATTTCATCGAGGTGTCTTGTGTGTCAAGTTACTCGATTTAATTGAGTAATCATTTCAGCCCTAGGCGTTATTAATAGTACAGACTCAGTTAGGGGCCCAGGGACTAATGGGGTATTACAGGAGTGAGTACCGGAGGGGTCACATGTGCTAGTAGTGTGTCACAAGGGTCAGTTAGCAGTGTGGCACCACAGAGGTCAGTACTGGAGAGGTCACAGTTACCAGCAAGGTACCACAAAGAATTGTGGGGGTTCAATTACCAGTTTGGTATCACAGAGGTCAGTACCGGAGGGATCATAATTACTAGTGGGCTGCAAAAGAGGTTAGTAGTAAAGGGGTCACAGTTACCAGTGGGCTACCACAGAGATCGGTATTGGAGGGGTCACAATTAGTAGTGGGGTACTACAGAGGTCAGTATTGGAGGGGTCAGTCACTAGTGGGGTGTAACAGAAGTTGGTATTGGAGGGGTCACAGTTACTAGTACAGTACCACAGAGGTCAGTACTGGAGAGGTCACAATTACTATTCGGGTACATGCAGAGATCAGTATTGGTCATCATCACTAGTGGGGTAGCACAGAGGTCAGAACTGGAGGGGTCATAGTAACATAGTACATAAGGCTGAAAAAAGACATCTGTCCATCCAGTTCGGCTGTTATCCTGCAAGTTGATCCAGAGGAAGGCAAAAAAAAACTGAGGTAGTGGAATAAAAAATTTACTTCCCGACTCCAATCAGGCATCAGAATAACTCCCTGGATCAACGACCCCTCTCTAGTAGCTATAGCCTGTAATATTATTACACTCCAGAAATACATCCAGGCCCCTCCTGAACTCCTTTATTGTACTCACCATCACCACCTCCTCAGGCAGAGAGTTCCATAGTCTCACTGCTCTTACCGTAAACAGTCCATAGTCTCACTGCTCTTACAGTATAGAGTCCATAGTCTCACTGCTCTTACAGTAAAGAGTCCATAGTCTCACTGCTCTTACAGTATAGAGTCCATAGTCTCACTGCTCTTACAGTATATAGTCCATAGTCTCACTGCTCTTACAGTAAAGAGTCCACAGTCTCACTGCTCTTACAGTAAAGAGTCCATAGTCTCACTGCTCTTACCGTAAAGAGTACATAGTCTCACTGCTCTTACCGTATAGAGTCCATAGTCTCACTGCTCTTACAGTAAAGAGTCCATAGTCTCACTGCTCTTACAGTACAGAGTCCATAGTCTCACTGCTCTTACAGTACAGAGTCCATAGTCTCACTGCTCTTACCGTAAAGAGTCCATAGTCTCACTGCTCTTACCGTAAAGAGTCCATAGTCTCACTGCTCTTACCGTAAAGAGTCCATAGTCTCACTGCTCTTACAGTAAAGAGTCCATAGTCTCACTGCTCTTACAGTAAAGAGTCCATAGTCTCACTGCTCTTACAGTAAAGAGTCCATAGTCTCACCGCTCGTACAGTATATAGTCCATAGTCTCACCGTTCTTACAGTATAGAGTCCATAGTCTCACTGTTCTTACCGTAAAGAGTCCATAGTCTCACTGCTCTTACAGTATAGAGTCCATAGTCTCACTGCTCTTACCGTAAAGAGTCCATAGTCTCACTGCTCTTACCGTAAAGAGTCCATAGTCTCACTGCTCTTACCGTAAAGAGCCCATAGTCTCACTGCTCCTACAGTACAGAGTCCATAGTCTCAATGCTCTTACAGTAAAGAGTCCATAGTCTCACTGCTCTTACAGTAAAGAGTCCATAGTCTCACTGCTCTTACAGTATAGAGTCCATAGTCTCACTGCTCTTACCGTAAAGAGTCCATAGTTTCACTGCTCTTACCGTAAAGAGTCCATAGTCTCACTGCTCTTACCGTAAAGAGTCCATAGTCTCACTGCTCTTACCGTAAAGAGTCCATAGTCTCACTGCTCTTACAGTAAAGAGTCCATAGTCTCACTGCTCTTACAGTAGAGTCCATAGTCTCACTGCTCTTACAGTAGAGTCCATAGTCTCCCTGCTCTTACCGTAAAGAGCCCATAGTCTCACTGCTCCTACAGTACAGAGTCCATAGTCTCAATGCTCTTACAGTAAAGAGTCCATAGTCTCACTGCTCTTACAGTATAGAGTCCATAGTCTCACTGCTCTTACCGTAAAGAGTCCATAGTCTCACTGCTCTTACCGTAAAGAGTCCATAGTCTCACTGCTCTTACCGTAAAGAGTCCATAGTTTCACTGCTCTTACAGTAAAGAGTCCATAGTCTCACTGCTCTTACAGTAAAGAGCCCATAGTCTCACTGCTCTTACAGTAAAGAGTCCATAGTCTCACTGCTCTTACAGTAAAGAATCCTCTTCTATGTTTGTGTACAAACCTTCTTTCCTCCAGACGCAGAGGATGTCCCCTCGTCACAGTCACAGTCCTGGGGATAAATAGATGATGGGAGTGATCTCTGTACTGACCCCTGTTGTGCATTTTCATACGTATACAATATTATCTAATGACATTATAATCAAAATTAATGCTCATCTCATTGCCTTTAAGAATAAGATCAGCCTGAACCAAAGTTATATTATATGGCTGAGGAAACCAAGATGAGTTCATGGCAAGTTCAGTTTATACAAAAAAAATAATAAAAATTATGAACATAAACGGACATTGTATTTCAAAGTTATTACTAAAGATATGGGACCATCTGTAAGGAGTATGCCAACTCCCTAAGACATGTCTGTCTGGAGGGAACAAGGTTACTTGATAAGGACTCATATCCTTGAGGCACACCTGCTGTATGAGGTTCAATTTATATATTCATTATTATATATATATATATATATATATATATATATATATATATATATATATACACATATACATACACACTGCTCAAAAAAATAAAGGGAACACAAAAATAACACATCCTAGATCAGAGTTAATTAAATATTCTTCTGAAATACTTTGTTCTTTACATAGTTGAATGTGCTGACAACAAAATCACACAAAAATAAAAAAATGGAAATCAAATTTTTCAATCCATGGAGGTCTGGATTTGGAGTCACCCTCAAAATTTAAGTGGAAAAACACACTACAGGCTGATCCAACTTTGATGTAATGTCCTTAAAACAAGTCAAAATGAGGCTCAGTAGTGTGTGTGGCCTCCACGTGCCTGTATGACCTCCCTACAACGCCTGTGCATGCTCCTGATGAGGTGGCGGACGGTCTCCTGAGGGATCTCCTCCCAGACCTGGACTAAAGCATCTGCCAACTCCTGGACAGTCTGTGGTGCAACGTGACGTTGGTGGATAGAGCGAGACATGATGTCCCAGATGTGCTCAATTGGATTCAGGTCTGGGGAACGGGCGGGCCAGTCCATAGCATCAATGCCTTCATCTTGCAGGAACTGCTGACACACTCCAGCCACATGAGGTCTAGCATTGTCTTGCATTAGGAGGAACCCAGGGCCAACCGCACCAGCATATGGTCTCACAAGGGGTCTGAGGATCTCCTCTCGGTACCTAATGGCAGTCAGGCTACCTCTGGCAAGCACATGGAGGGCTGTGCGGCCCTCCAAAGAAATGCCACCCCACACCATTACTGACCCAATGCCAAACCGGTCATGCTGGAGGATATTGCAGGCAGCAGAACGTTCTCCACGGCATCTCCAGACTCTGTCACGTCTGTCACATGTGTTCAGTGTGAACCTGCTTTCATCTGTGAAGAGCACAGGGCGCCAGTGGAGAATTTGCCAATCTTGGTGTTCTCTGGCAAATGCCAAACGTCCTGCACGGTGTTGGGCTGTAAGCACAACCCCCACCTGTGGACGTCGGGCCCTCATATCACCCTCATGGAGTCTGTTTCTGACCGTTTGAGCAGACACATGCACATTTGTGGCCTGCTGGAGGTCATTTTGCAGGGCTCTGGCAGTACTCCTCCTGTTCCTCCTTGCACAAAGGCGGAGGTAGCGGTCCTGCTGCTGGGTTGTTGCCCTCCTATGGCCTCCTCCACGTCTCCTGATGTACTGGCCTGTCTCCTGGTAGCGCCTCCATGCTCTAGACACTACGCTGACAGACACAGCAAACCTTCTTGCCACAGCTCGCATTGATGTGCCATCCTGGATAAGCTGCACTACCTGAGCCACTTGTGTGGGTTGTAGACTCCGTCTCATGCTACCACTAGAGTGAAAGCACCGCCAGCATTCAAAAGTGACCAAAACATCAGCCAGGAAGCATAGGAACTGAGAAGTGGTCTGTGGTTACCACCTGCAGAACCACTCCTTTATTGGGGGTGTCTTGCTAATTGCCTATAATTTCCACCTGTTGTCTATCCCATTTGCACAACAGCATGTGAAATTGATTGTCACTCAGTGTTGCTTCCTAAGTGGACAGTTTGATTTCACAGAAGTGTGATTGACTTGGAGTTACATTGTGTTGTTTAAGTGTTCCCTTTATTTTTTTGAGCAGTGTATATCTGTATGGTATATTTAGTTTACAACATATGTTAATCAATAATTCATATAATGTGTTAACTATGTGTAACAATGTATCGATTTATATATATGTTATACCATGTATTTACCATTTAGAAGGTATTGTAGAAGGTATAGAAACAAGTGAGTTTATGTTAATTGGATTTCTGGGATATAAAAATGCTATTTCAATACAATAGTTATTCATGGATGTAGATAAGTGAAATGTACAAGTTCCGATGCCAAGCATCAAAGCCGCTATATAAAATTTTCATCAAGTCAATCTATATTTCAAAAAGATAGGAGAAGACAGTCAACTCCAACAAGTCCAGGATATAGGTAATTAAAAGTGTCAGGGAAAGACCTTCCTCAACGATTTATGTAGAAAGGTCAACGAGGTCATGAGAACATATTATTAGATATTTAATTTTAATGCTTAAAAGTTGTGATGTTCATCTACAGTACCACAGTGCCATCTGGAGGCAGATGGACAATATTATATTATTTCATTATTTGTTCTATACCATATTAGGAGTTGATATGACATCATGGTGTTATTAGCATACGAATACACCCACCTTACCTGATTGGGAATCCTTAATTTAACCACCTCAGCCCCCTTAGCTTAAACACCCTGAAAGACCAGGCCACTTTTAACACTTCTGACCTACACTACTTTCACCGTTTATTGCTCGGTCATGCAACTTACCACCCAAATGAATTTTACCTCCTTTTCTTCTCACTAATAGAGCTTTCATTTGGTGGTATTTCATTGCTGCTGACATTTTTACTTTTTTTGTTATTAATCGAAATTTAACGATTTTTTTGCAAAAAAATGACATTTTTCACTTTCAGTTGTAAAATTTTGCAAAAAAAACGAGATCCATATAGAAATTTTGCTCTAAATTTATTGTTCTACATGTCTTTGATAAAAAAAAATGTTTGGGTAAAAAAAAAATGGTTTGGGTAAAAGTTATAGCGTTTACAAACTATGGTACAAAAATGTGAATTTCCGCTTTTTGAAGCAGCTCTGACTTTCTGAGCACCTGTCATGTTTCCTGAGGTTCTACAATGGCCAGACAGTAGAAAAACCCCACTAATGACGCCATTTCGGAAAGTACACACCCTAAGGTATTCGCTGATGGGCATAGTGAGTTCATAGAACTTTTTATTTTTTGTCACAAGTTAGCGGAAAATGATTTTTTTTTTTTTTTTTTCTTCTTACAAAGTCTCATATTCCACTAACTTGTGACAAAAAATAAAAACTTCTATGAACTCACTATGCCCATCACGAAATACCTTGGGGTCTCTTCTTTCCAAAATGGGGTCACTTGTGGGGTAGTTATACTGCCCTGGCATTCTAGGGGCCCAAATGTGTGGTAAGGAGTTTGAAATCAAATTCTGTAAAAAATGACCTGTGAAATCCGAAAGGTGCTCTTTGGAATATGGGCCCCTTTGCCCACCTAGGCTGCAAAAAAGTGTCACACATCTGGTATCTCTGTATTCAGGAGAAGTTGAGGAATGTGTTTTGGGGTGTCTTTTTACATATACCCATGCTGGGTGAGATAAATATCTTGGTCAAATGCCAACTTTGTATAAAAAAATGGGAAAAGTTGTCTTTTGCCAAGATATTTCTCTCACCCAGCATGGGTATATGTAAAATGACACCCCAAAACACATTCCCCAACTTCTCCTGAGTACGGAGATACCAGATGTGTGACACTTTTTTGCAGCCTAGGTGGGCAAAGGGGCCCATATTCCAAAGAGCACCTTTCGGATTTCACAGGTCATTTTTTACAGAATTTGATTTCAAACTCCTTACCACACATTTGGGCCCCTAGAATGCCAGGGCAGTATAACTACCCCACAAGTGACCCCATTTTGGAAAGAAGAGACCCCAAGGTATTCGCTGATGGGCATAGTGAGTTCATGGAAGTTTTTATTTTTTGTCACAAGTTAGTGGAATATGAGACTTTGTATGAAAAAAAATAAAAATAATAATAAATCAGCATTTTCCACTAACTTGTGACAAAAAATAAAAAATTCTAGGAACTCGCCATGCCCCTCACGGAATACCTTGGGGTGTCTTCTTTCCAAAATGGGGTCACTTGTGGGGTAGTTATACTGCCCTGGCATTTTCCAGGGGCCCTAATGTGTGGTAAGTAGGTAAATGACCTGTGAAATCCTAAAGGTGCTCTTTGGAATGTGGGCCCCTTTGCCCGCCTAGGCTGCAAAAAAGTGTCACACATGTGGTATCGCCGTATTCAGGAGAAGTTGGGGAATGTGTTTTGGGGTGTCATTTTACATATACCCTTGCTGGGTGAGAGAAATATCTTGGCAAAAGACAACTTTTCCCATTTTTTTATACAAAGTTGGCATTTGACCAAGATATTTCTCTCACCCAGCATGGGTATATGTAAAATGACACCCCAAAACACATTCCCCAACTTCTCCTGAGTACGGCGATACCAGATGTGTGACACTTTTTTGCAGCCTAGATGCGCAAAGGTGCCCAAATTCCTTTTAGGAGGGCATTTTTAGACATTTGGATACCAGACTTCTTCTCACGCTTTGGGGCCCCTAGAATGCCAGGGCAGTATAAATACCCCACATGTGACCCCATTTTGGAAAGAAGACACCCCAAGGTATTCAATGAGTGGCATGGCGAGTTCATAGAATTTTTTTTTTTTTGGCACAAGTTAGCGGAAATTGATATTTTTAATTTTTTTCTCACAAAGTCTCCCGTTCCGCTAACTTGGGACAAAAATTTCAATCTTTCATGGACTCAATATGCCCCTCACGGAATACCTGGGGGTGTCTTCTTTCCGAAATGGGGTCACATGTGGGGTATTTATACTGCCCTGGCATTCTAGGGGCCCTAAAGCGTGAGAAGAAGTCTGGAATATAAATGTCTAAAAAATTTTACGCATTTGGATTCCGTGAGGGGTATGGTGAGTTCATGTGAGATTTAATTTTTTGACACAAGTTAGTGGAATATGAGACTTTGTAAGAAAAAAAATAATAATTTCCGCTAACTTGGGCCAAAAAAATGTCTGAATGGAGCCTTACAGGGGGGTGATCAATGACAGGGGGGTGATCAATGACAGGGGGGGTGATCAATGACAGGGGGGTGATCAATGACAGGGGGGGTGATCAATGACAGGGGGGGGTGATCAATGACAGGGGGGGGTGATCAATGACAGGGGGGTGATCAATGACAGGGGGGTGATCAATGACAGGGGGTTGATCAATGACAGGGGGGTGATCAATGACAGGGGGGTGATCAATGACAGGGGGGTGATCAATGACAGGGGGGTGATCAATGACAGGGGGGTGATCAATGACAGGGGGGTGATCAATGACAGGGGGGGTGATCAATGACAGGGGGGGTGATCAATGACAGGGGGGTGATCAGGGAGTCTATATGGGGTAATCACCACAGTCATTGATCACGCCCCTGTAAGGCTTCATTCAGACGTCCGGATGCGTTTTGCGGATCCGATCCATCTATCAGTGCATCCGTAAAAATCATGCGGACATCTGAATGGAGCTTTACAGGGGGGTGATCAATGACAGGGGGGTAATCAATGACAGGGGGGTGATCAGGGAGTCTATATGGGGTGATCACCACAGTCATTGATCACGCCCCTGTAAGGCTCCATTCAGACGTCCGGATGCGTTTTGCGGATCCGATCCATCTATCAGTGGATCCGTAAAAATCATGCGGACGTCTGAATGGAGCTTTACAGGGGGGTGATCAGGGAGTCTATATGGGGTGATCAGGGAGTCTATATGGGGTGATAACCACAGTCATTGATCACGCCCCTGTAAGGCTTCATTCAGACGTCCGGATGCGTTTTGCGGATCCGATCCATCTATCAGTGGATCCGTAAAAATCATGCGGACGTCTGAATGGAGCTTTACAGAGGGTTGATCAATGACAGGGGGGTGATCAGGGAGTCTATATGGGGTGATCAGGGGCTAATAAGGGGTTAATAAGTGACGGGGGGGGGGTGTAGTGTAGTGTAGTGGTGCTTGGTGGTACTTTACTGAGCTACCTGTGTCTTCTGGTGGTCGATCCAAACAAAGGGGACCACCAGAGGACCAGGTAGCAGGTATATTAGACGCTGTTATCAAAACAGCGTCTAATATACCTGTTAGGGGTTAAAAAAAACACATCTCCAGCCTGCCAGCGAACGATCGCCGCTGGCAGGCTGGAGATCCACTCTCTTACCTTCCGTTCCTGTGTGCGCGCGTTCACAGGAAATCTCGCGTCTCGCGAGAGGACGCGCCGGCGCGTCCAGGAGGAATGAATCAACCACCTCCAGGACGCGTCTGTGCGTACAGCGGTCCGGAGGTGGTTAAAGGGGATGATTCTTAGATGGGGGGGAATAATTACTCGTGTACGGAGAAAGAGAGGGAGGAGGAAAAGAGAGAAGTTGAGCTCTAGAGGGGTCTATCAAGATGAAAACCATAATGAGATGTGCTATGATGGACCACCCAGCTTTTCTAGGAGCAGAAGTGAGATTCCTGCTAGGACTTGGTAAGAGACACAGAAAATGATATTTCATTTTATTAAGACTAATTTGATAGTGTGGGTGAAATTATACCATCTAGATTGGCGAATAAATAAATAATTAAATAAATTGATCATCTCCATATTGAGATGTAGTCTTAGGATATTGTGAGGCTTCATTCTACCTGCAGAAGAATCTAGACTCATAATCTAGCAAAGCATTAAATAATTGCTTATATATATATATATTGATAGAACATTCTTCGCCAAGCTAAGTGATGGATTCCCACAGGGAAGACTTATTTCAAGTCCTTCCCATTTAAGATCCTAGATCCCTGTTACTTGTCTTAATAGTCTTACCAAAGTTATATATGTGAAAATAGTCCAGGATGGGGCGGAAGGACACAGTTACCTCTTCTAAGTTATATCCTTGGATGGATTTGCCCATTCTTGAGGTCATGTGATGTGTAGTTGGTTAGGGGGGGGCAGAATGTATTTAGCATTCTATATTGATGTCTAGGGTTAGACATGCCCGTCCTGATGTCATGAGGTTTCCTCTGAACAGAAGTGATGTATATAACTTATGTTCATATTTTAATATCCTAACCTTATAATAGCTTGTGTATAATGTGACAAGGTATTTCCACTCACATGTATTGTAAGGCTTGTAATGCTTTATATTAACGCTATATATATTCATTAGCATGTATCATTGTGTTTATTTACTTCTATATGTTTATAACCTTGTAACCAATAAATCTGCACATTTTTATAATACCTGTGTATTATTGTATAAGGCAGAACTACATTTTATCATTAACGTCATCTCACGTCAAAAAGAACTTATTTATCTGAGGAAATAGTCGGACTCAGATGTGAATTGTATCAATTAGGTTGTCTACAATTCACCAGGTCATGATTTTAAGAATTTATGACAAATTTAATTTTTTTTATGGTTAATTATTTTTATGACCATAATTAATAATTCTTAATTGAATTATTACCCCCCGACACCCCTGATATATTTATAGTTATTAGATCGCTCCTCAGTCGTCTTTTCTCTAACGTGAATAACCCTAATTTTGATAATCTTTCAGGGTACTGTAGTTGCCCCATTCCAGTTATTACTTTAGTTGCCCTCCTTTGGACCCTCTCCAGCTCTGCTATGTCTGCCTTGTTCACAGGAGCCCAGAACTGTACACAGTCCTCCATGTGTGGTCTGACTAGTGATGTGTAAAGTGGTAGGACTATGTTCTTATCACCGCCATCTATGCCCCTTCTGATGCAACCCATTATCTTAATGGCCTTGGCAATACACAGACGATACACCTCCCACAGAGGACAGCTTGTCGTTGCCTCTGGGCAGCCTGGCACACATGAGCGATTACATGCTGCAGTGTCTCCGCAATGACCGCCGAGTTGCCCACATTCTAACTTGTGCTGATTACTGGGTGGCCACGCTGCTGGATCCCCGTTACACGGACAACGTACCGTCCTTAATCCCCTCACTGGAGCGTGATCGTAAGATGCGCGAGTACAAGCGCAGGCTGGTAGACGCGCTGCTTGTGGCATTCCCACCTGACAGCGGGGGCACAGTGGAAGCACAAGGCAAAGGCAGAGGAGGAAGAGGTCCCCAACGCAGCTGGGGCACCGCCAGCACCTCAGAAGGCAGGATCAGCATGGCCGACATGTGGAAAAGCTTTGTCAGCACGCCACAACAACCAGCACCACCAGCTGATATGGAACGTCTTAGCAGGAGGCAGCATTTCACCAACATGGTGGAGCAGTATGTGTGCACACGCCTACACGTACTGAATGACGGGTCTGCCCCCTGCAACTTCTGGGTCTCCAAATTGTCCACATGGCCAGAGCTTGCCCTTTACCCCTTGGAGGTGCTGGCCTGCCCTGCAGCCGGTGTATTGTCTGAACGTGTGTTTAGCACGGCAGGAGGCGTCATCACAGACAAGCGCAGCCGCCTGTCCACAGCCAATGTAGACAAGCTCCCGTTCATTAAAATAAACCAGGCTTGGATCCCTCAGGACTTGTCTGTACCTTGTGCAGAATAGACCTGTATACCGGCCTCAACCAGCCATTGTTATACTGCAGCGCACCTTGTGCGCTCTCTGCCATTTTCCAATGTTTGAGGGTCTTCACAAAC
The DNA here is from genome assembly GCF_905171765.1 of Bufo bufo. NCBI lineage: Eukaryota > Metazoa > Chordata > Amphibia > Anura > Bufonidae > Bufo > Bufo bufo. The sequence continues at coordinate 70,314 of NC_053389.1, read as the reverse complement.
AAACAAAAAAAAAAAAACACACACACACACACACGTGTTGGCTATCTCCTGCACCTACATCACCACGTCCACCTCCTCAGCTCAGACCTCCACCTCCTTATTATGTCTTATAGAGTAGAGTAGAGAAATATACCGGCTGCACCTCAAAAAATGGCTAAAGGTCACACAAAGAATTAACAAACAAATATATAAAAACAAAATTAAATAAAAAAAAATAAAAAAAATACAAAAACATTGTTGGCTACTTCCTCCCCCTACACTGCCTCCTCAACTTCCTACTGCACCTGGACCTCCGGCTCCTGGTTCAAGATAAAATACATAAAAATAAAAGATGTAGTTATTTTCGGTCATTTCCCTCTCCACATTGGTCTGCAGGGCAGCTCTCCTGCTCTAACCTCCACATTGGTCTGCAGGGCAGCTCTCCTGCTCTAACCTCCACATTGGTCTGCAGGGCAGCTCTCCTGCTCTAACCTCCACATTGGTCTGCAGGGCAGCTCTCCTGCTCTAACCTCCACATTGGTCTGCAGGGCAGCTCTCCTGCTCTAACCTCCACATTGGTCTGCAGGGCAGCTCTCCTGCTCTAACCTCCACATTGGTCTGCAGGGCAGCTCTCCTGCTCTAACCTCCACATTGGTCTGCAGGGCAGCTCTCCTGCTCTAACCTCCACATTGGTCTGCAGGGCAGCTCTCCTGCTCTAACCTCCACATTGGTCTGCAGGGCAGCTCTCCTGCTCTAACCTCCACATTGGTCTGCAGGGCAGCTCTCCTGCTCTAACCTCCACATTGGTCTGCAGGGCAGCTCTCCTGCTCTAACCTCCACATTGGTCTGCAGGGCAGCTCTCCTGCTCTAACCTCCACATTGGTCTGCAGGGCAGCTCTCCTGCTCTAACCTCCATGTTGCTTCCTTCTGCAGCCCTCCAGCCCTTTCGACGACTATTTTACAGCCATTTTACCGCACCAAAGTTCAGGTCCCTATTGACTTCAATGGGTTCAGGGTCAAGTTCGGGTACTCGAACCAAACTTTGGAATAAACTTTGGCAGAACCTGTCGAAACCGAACATCCACCGATCCACTCATCCCTAGACATGGCTTAGAGAGTAGAACTTGGTGGTTCACTGTAGGACAGGACAACCTGCAGAACACATCCACAAGTCTTCTGCAAGTCAAGATCTGCGTGTCTTCTGTGTGGACTTTGCTGCAGAGCTCACCCATGCGACAAAAGAGGAAATTGATGGTAAAAACTCGATAAACTAACGAGCTTCAGATTTTACTATAGATACAATGTTGCATGGATGATTTTGGCAGCATACAAATGACACTTTGTAAAGGGGGAATATTAATTACCAATATTTATGCAAATATCAATAATTAATATTCATAAATAGGAGGAGCCGTCTACTGATGACTCCGCCTATTTATACCTTTATAATAATAATACACTACTTTCACTTTACGCTGATCACTAAACTAGCTGCATGCGCCTTACTAACTACCGCTACACGTTACACAGTAGGTACAAATAACACACAATATTTATTAACACCTACGGTACACAACACACGCAATGCACTAACAATACAGCGCTAAATATACAGTACTAAACTAATCTACACAATCCCAAATTCCACCCCACACACTATCTATACAATACACTCACACACACACTAGCAACCCACCCAACCTGGACTGGAACTATCCCTGCAGGGCAATGATTAAACACCACAGTAGCAGTGGGATTGTAGGGGTTAATGGTAGGACAGCAGGAATAGGGGTATATCAGGGAGGGGTTAATGATATAATAGGGGCAGGTAGGGGCCACAGGTAGTTGGTGGGACGTCCCTGCACGCGCACAGCAGGGTCGCGCCACTTGCTGACAGGTGGGAGAAGCCTTTGATCTCCCGCCTGCAGCACTTTGCATTCCGGACAGCGCGATAGTAATCGTGCTGCCGGAATGCGCATAACAGAAGGAGGGGAGGTTTCTCCTCCCTTACTATTATGCATGAATATCTCGGGCAGAGCTGGAGATAATTACTACAAAGGACTCCGATTCTATTGAATCAGAGCTCTTTGGAGCATACAGGATGACCGGACTTTTGTCCGGTCATTCTGATGCAATTAGCCAGATGGCATCAGTGCGAATGCTTGGGGCCCATTCACACTGATACATCTGGCTTCAGGTGAACCTGGGGGCATAATATATAATATACATGTATATGGATGCTTGGGGCACATCCATACACATGTATACACCATATAGCCATGATTTTGGGATATATATCTATGAGGGGACACATAGGGGGATATATAAACCTATTAGGGGGCACATATTCCCCCCAGGGGCCACAATGAGCAGATGTGCGCAGATGCTGGGCACATCTGCGCATATCATCCTATAATGTGGCTGTTAATGCATGCATATATATTATACATGCATGTACGTGTTATATATATATATATATATATATATATACACACACACACACACACACGTCTCAACCCTTTCTCGACACACTTTATAAAAGGCTTTTACTTGCCTGGTTCTATATTCCACTGCAAGTTCTACCTGCGCAAATCTGCAACATGTGAATTCCCTGAATAATCCGTGTGCTGCTGTATCAGACATCCGCTGAGAAGGGAGCATGAAGGGGTGTGCATGTGTAGGAACGCGCTGCAATAAACACTGGATTCACTTTCTTCATTTAATTTTTCCATAAAAGTAAAAAAAAAATCTAAAGATAAAAAGGCGCGGACACCAGAAGAAGCGGACACCAGAAGAAGCAGACACCAGAAGAAGCAGACACCAGAAGAAGCAGACACCAGAAGAAGCAGACACCAGAAGAAGCAGACACCAGAAGAAGCAGACACCAGAAGAAGCAGACACCAGAAGAAGCGGACACCAGAAGAAGCGGACACCAGGAGGCGCGGACACCAGGGAGGCGCGGACACCAGGGAGGCGCGGACACCAGGGAGGAAGTGCTGGTCTGTAACCCAGGATCTGGTGAACGGAGGCCATCCATGGGTCAGAGGTCTTAGCGCAGTCTTGGTTCTTGGTCCTGCAACATCAGAGAAAACAATTACTTGTTACAATCATCATTTCCTATAAAGCCGTAGCTGTAAGACAACTGCTTATATAGCAACGACCAAATATCATGTAAAGGGCCTCTGATTAACCCCAGATAACCCCAGATAAAGTTCAGCTGCTCTAGTTGGTCTTTCCTGAAATGTTCTTGGTCACATCCCACAGCAGAAGCCATGGTCCACAGAGAGCTTCCATCAGAGGGATCTCATTGTTAGAAGGTATCAGTCAGGAGGAGGGGACAAGAGAATGTCCAAGGCATTAGATCTACCATGGAACACAGTGGAGACCGTCATCATCAAGTGGAGGAAATATGGCCGAACAGTGACATCACCAAGAACTGGACGTCCCTCCAAAACTGATGAAAAGATAAGAAGAAAACTGGTCTGGGAGGCGACCAAGAGGCCGACAGCAACATTACAGGAGCTGCAGGAATATCAGGCCAGTCCTGGCCGTGTGGTCCATGTGACAACAATCTCCGTATTCTTCATATGTCTTGGCTATGGGGTAGAGGGGCAAGATGAAAGCCTCTTCTTACCAAGAAAAACATCCAAGCCAGGCTACATTAACAAAAACACATCTGAAGTCTCCCAAAGCATGTGGGAAAAGGTGTTATGGTCGGATGAAACCAAGCTTGGACTTTTTGGCCATAATTCCAAAAGATATGTTTGGCAGAAAAACAACCCTGCCCATCACCAGAAGAACCCCATACCCACAGTGAAGCCTGGTGGTGGCAGCATCATGCCAAGGGGCTGTTCTTCTTCAGCTGGAACTGGGGCCTTAGTTAAGCTGGAGGGAGCTATGAACAGGTCCAAATACCAGTCAATATTGGCCCAAATCTTCAGGCTTCTGATAGAAAGCTGAACATGAAGAGGAACTTCATCTCTCATCATGACAACCACCCAAAGCAGACATCCAAATCAGCCAAGGAATGGCTTCACCAGAAGAAGATGAATGTTTTGGAATGGCCCAGCCAGAGCCCAGACCTGAATCCGATTGACAATCTGTGGGGTGATCTGAAGAGGGCCGTGCCCAGGAGATGCCCTCGCAGTCTGTGGGGTGATCTGAAGAGGGCTGTGCCCAGGAGATGCCCTCGCAATCTGTGGGGTGATGTGAAGAGGGCTGTGCCCAGGAGATGCCCTTGCAATCTGTGGGGTGATCTGAAGAGGGCTGTGCCCAGGAGATGCCCTTGCAATCTGTGGGGTGATCTGAAGAGGGCTGTGCCCAGGAGATGCCCTTGCAATCTGTGGGGTGATGTGAAGAGGGCTGTGCCCAGGAGATGCCCTTGCAATCTGTGGGGTGATGTGAAGAGGGCTGTGCCCAGGAGATGCCCTTGCAATCTGTGGGGTGATGTGAAGAGGGCTGTGCCCAGGAGATGCCCTCGCAGTCTGTGGGGTGATCTGAAGAGGGCTGTGCCCAGGAGATGCCCTCACAATCTGACAGATTTGGAGTGTTTTTGCAAAGAAGAGTCAAAATGTGCCATGCTGATAGACTCAGACCCAAAAAGACTGAGTGCTGGAATATCATCAAAAGGGGCTTCAGCAAAGTATTAGTGTAAGGGTGTGCACACTTATGCAACCATATTATTTTATTTTTATATTTTTCTTCCCTTCACCTAAAATATTTCAGTTTGTTTTTCCATTGAGTTGTACAGTTTATAGGTCACATTAAAGGGGGAAAAAGTTCTGAAATTATTTATCTTTGTCTCATTTCTTTACATCACAGAAACCTGACATTTTACCAGGGGTGTATAGACTTTTTATATCCGCTGTGTATATAGAGGACACATACAGGGGCGTGTAGACTATTTATATCCACTGTATATATAGAGGACACATACAGGGGTGTGTAGACTTTTTATATCCACTGTATATATATAAATCCAGTCCGTATCCGATGTGAGCATCCTCTCCTTCTAGGTATACAGTACAGACCAAAAGTTTGGACACATCTTCTCATTCAAAGAGTTTTCTTTATTTTCATGACTATGAAAGCATCAAAACTATGAATTAACACATGTGGAATTATATACACAACAAACAAGTGTGAAACAACTGAAAATATGTCATATTCTAGGTTCTTCAAAGTAGCCACCTTTTGCTTTGATTACTGCTTTGCACACTCTTGGCATTCTCTTGATGAGCTTCAAGAGGTAGTCCCCTGAAATGGTCTTCCAACAGTCTTGAAGGAGTTCCCAGAGATGCTTAGCACTTGTTGGCCCTTTTGCCTTCACTCTGCGGTCCAGCTCACCCCAAACCATCTCGATTGGGTTCAGGTCCGGTGACTGTGGAGGCCAGGTCATCTGGCGCAGCACCCCATCACTCTCCTTCATGGTCAAATAGCCCTTACTTTCAAAGTTTTCCCAATTTTTCGGCTGACTGACTGACCTTCATTTCTTAAAGTAATGATGGCCACTCGTTTTTCTTTACTTAGCTGCTTTTTTCTTGCCATAATACAAATTCTAACAGTCTATTCAGTAGGACTATCAGCTGTGTATCTGTCACGGCTGTATGTGAGCAACAAGAGTATACACAGTAAAAAGAGCTACTGACCGGACCCAAACTAGGGAGGATAAAGGATGACCCCTGTCAGACCCTCAAAGCTCTCCCTATGCTGCTAAAGCACATGCCCGGATCCAAATGGCGGAACGAGGCATGCCCGCGTACCTAAGACTGATGACCACTGTAACCCCTACAATAATGGAAGGGGCACGGCCACCGGTGCCCTGCTCAGTATATGGAGGGAACCGTGGCCACCTCAGATCCAGTCAGAAAATAACCAGGTACACAACAATGTCTGCACACTTAGCTGAAGGAGCTGCAGCCGCAGAGAAGACGGATCCAAGGACAGCTGGCAATACCTGGAGTGCTTGCAGCAGCAGAACACAGGTCCAGAGAACTGATAGCTACAAGTGAAGATACTCAAGCAAGAGCTACAACTGAAATGAGAAATATAATCCACGCCCTACAATAGGAGGAGGGGTGATTTAAAGGCAGGGAAATCAAACGCAGGAGGAACAGCTGGGAGGAAGGAAACAGAAAGTAAAGACTTCATCACAGGGGTGGAGAAACAGAGCTGTGAGAACGTCTCAAAGCTCAGGTAGTGACAGTACCCCCCCCCCCCCCTCTACGGGTGGACTCCAGACACCCAGGACCCACCTTCTCAGGATGAGCCCTATGAAATGCCCTGATGAGGGCGAGTGGCTTTAATGTCCGACACCGGAACCCACATCCTCTCCTCAGGACCATAACCCTTCCAATGAACGAGGTACTGAAGAGAACCGCGGACAATGCGAGAGTCCACAATTCTGGAAACCTCAAACTCCAGATTGCCATCAACCAAAATCGGAGGAGGAGGCAAAGAGGAGGGTACCGTGGGCTGGACATATGGTTTTAAGAGAGATCTGTGAAATACTTTATGTATCTTCCAAACCCGTGGAAGATCAAGACGGAAGGCAACCGGATTGATGACTGACAAGATTTTATAAGGCCCAATAAACTTGGGACCCAATTTCCAGGAGGGAACCTTCAGTTTAATATTTCTTGTAGACAACCACACCAGATCACCCACATTCAGGTCCGGACCAGGCACACGTCTCTTATCAGCCACACGCTTATACTTCTCACTCATCTTTCTAAGATTACTCTGAATCTTTTGCCAAATGGTAGACAAAGACGAGGAAAATCTCTCCTCCTCAGGTAAACCAGAAAGAGCCCCTCCCGAGAATGTCCCAAACTGCGGATGGAACCGTAGCTTGCTGCTTTTCCAAGACTGCTTACCAAGAGCTGATTTACAAGAGCATTGAGATATTCAGGAGATACTCAGGAGGTAATCTGGAGGTGGATACAATCTAAACAAGTAAGATTTGTTTGTTTAAAATCTTTCCCCTCTTTACAATGGCAGATCTGGTTCTGTGCAGGAATTGTTGTGCTTTTATTTCAGGTTCCACTCTTCAGAGGTTTGGATACTGTCTGATCTGTAGACAGCTCTCCATAATGCAGCAGGAAATCACCTTTTTGAAATATGAGATTTTTAAATTAACCACTAAACAAACTCAGGCTGAGAACATTGCAATGCCACTGCCACAGAGGCCCCCTAGAATAGGGAGATGGGTTACTGTAGGTTCTGGTAGACTGAGAGTTGTGGATAGAAGGCATGTACCACAGTCTGTAGCTGTCACGGCCACGGTTTTGGCCGTGACTCCTTGGGAGCCGCATACAGTTGCCCGCGGTTTGGGTTGTAGTGTCAACCGCAGCTGGAGGCATAATGTTGTTAGCCTCAAGTGCGGTTGCCGCGGACAACAGCTTTGTGTGCGGTTCCCTTGGAGTTTGCGTGTATGTATGCACTGTCGTTTGTCTGTGTGCACTCTGTGTAGTGTGTGGTGTGCACGGACACCTTTCCTGCACTGTGGTTGCCCGTGGCAACGTTTGTCGTTGTGTACATGTGGTGGCAGTGTCCCGGCCTTGGGGCTGACTCCCAGGACACAGTTGCCACCCATGTCGTTGCCTGCGGCAACAACCACAGTGTGTTTGTCGTGTCGGTCACTTTCCCTTTAAGTTGGTGTTTTCCCTTTCCTGTGGTTCTGGAAGGGTTAACTCCCTTCCCAGTGTGTGTGATGTCACTGGGTGTGTCTGACCATTGGGTGTGGCCTCTTAGGCCTATATAGCCTTGGTGTTTGGCAGGGCTCAGTAGGTTGCTTCAGCCATGCTTAGCTGATAGCAGCCTCCTGTGGTTACCAACTGCCAGTGAGAGCCACCCTTGTGGTTCATAAACCATATGTCACATTTTAGTTTATGTTAAGTTTATGTGTGATGTCTATTTGATGTTTTCCTGTCCTATGTTGTTTAGTGCAGCTTATGGATCTGGATTCCTGTTTGCACAGGGATCCAGTCAGCAGGGCTGTGGCAGGTAGGTGGAACTCGGATAGTTCACCTGCCATATCCGTAAGTCTGTTTGTGTCCCCTTTTTCCCTGCAGCTTGGCCAGTGAGACCCTTGTTCCTCCGTGTACAGTAGGAACAGGCCGTCTTACCTTGACTCCTAGTCCAGGGACCGGTCGGAGGGTGAGTTAGGGATCCGAGGTTCCGGAGCATGGGTCCTCCTACCTTTAAGGTCGGCCCATGCAGCTAGGAGTTAGGGTCAGGTTAGGGACGCTTTAGGAGGTGACCTGCTCCCTAATCCTGCTGTCCTGGCCGAGCAGCCAAAACATCAACTGACATCGCACGGCTGAGGATTTCCCCCATCCTCAGCCGTGACAGTGGCTCTCCATAATTCATTTGCAGCACTTTCAGAGTGCAAGAGCAACATGGAGGATGGCTCAAGCACAGTGGGTGAGAAACAATCATCTCCCATGCCGAAAGTATGTAAGACTGCAGCCAAAGACAAAAAGGAGAAGGTGAGGATTGATAGTAAGCAGCTGTTGGTGGGCGATTCCATCATAAGAGGTGTGAAGTTTGAGGAGAATGGTGTTGTGAGATGTCTCCCTGGTGCTACCGCTAACAGGGATAGACGACGGATCCTTAATATTGTTAGGCAAGCAAAGCAGGAAAGGGAAGTGGATGTTATTCTCCATCTTGGGACAAATGATCTGGCTTGCAATGAGGTTTCAAAGGTGAAAGAAGCTTTTCACACACTTGGAAAGGATATACAGAAGGTTGCATCATCTGTTTTATTCTCTGCAGTTTTGCCTGTGCATAACCTTCAGCATGACAGGAAGATGCGCATTAAGGAATTCAATGTATGGCTTGGCGAATGGTGTCTGAACCAAGGGTTTAGCTTTGTGTCTCATGTTAGCTCTTGTTGGAATGGAAAAGAACTGTACAAGAAAGATGGTTTGCATCTTTCTCTCAAAAGGAACGAATGTCCTCGGTGAACAGTTCCAGGTATTTGCTAAGAAGCATTTAAACTAGGAAAGGGGGGCAAAAGAGTGATAATCCAGCAGTCCAACTGCCCCCCGGAACAATGCCAGAAGAGGCCAGTAGCAAAAAGGTTAAGAAATGCCAAGCTCAGAGTCTTGTCTACAAATGCTCGCAGTCTAGGGAATAAGATCAATGAACTTGAGGCTATAATGGCATCTGAGAATATAGATGTAGTGGCTGTTACTGAGACGTGGTTCAAGGGGAGTAATGACTGGGATATATCAATACCAGGGTTCTCTCTATACAGGAAAGACAGAGAAGGCAAGAAGGGGGAGGGGTGGCCCTGTATGTGAAAGATAACAAAATCTAATTTGATACAAGTTAGCGAGAACAATTTAGAGTCAGTTTGGGTTACCGTGCAGCTTGATAATCATAAGGTAACTCGGGTAGGTGTGATATATAGACCACCTAGCCAAGTCAAAGAATTAGATGATCTACTAGTTGAGGAAATAGCTAAAATGACATTGAAGGGGGGAGTTATCATTATGGGAGACTTATTGGAAAACCAAAATAGCTAGTTCTGCCAGGAGTACAGATATTCTAAATTCCCTACTGGGATTATCTCTACAGCAAGTAGTGGAGGAGCCAATCCGGAAGGAGGCCATTTTAGATTTAGTATTCACAAATGGGAATTTGGTATCTGATATTACTGTAGGGGAAAGCTTGGGATCTAGTGATCACCAGTCAGTGTGGTTTATTATAAGTACAGTAACTGAGTCACACCACACAAAAACAAAAGTTTTAGATTTTAGAAAAACAGACTTTTCTAAAATTAGATTAGTGGCATACAAGTCCCTATCAGACTGGAACAGTTTCATTGGAGTCCAGGAGAAATGGGACTACTTAAAAGTGGCACTATTGAAGGCAACAGAAAATTGCATTAGGCTTGACAGTAAAAGCAAAAAAAGGAAGAGACCGCTGTGGTACTCGTAGAAGTGGCCAAAATCATTAAAAACAAAAAGATAGCATTTAGGAATTATAAAAAAAAAAAAAAAAAACGAGGATGACAGACAAATTTATAAGATTAGGCAGAGAGAGGCCAAACAAGTTATAAGAGCTTCTAAAGCACAGGCAGAAGAGAAATTAGCTCAGTCAGGGAAAAAAGGCCAGAAAGCATTCTTCAGATACATATATGAAAAAAGGAAACTAAAACAAGGAATTACCAAATTAAAAACAAAAGAAGGAAGGTATATAGAAGAAGATAAAGAACTAGCTGACTGCCTCAATGAATACTTCTGTTCAGTTTTTACAAAGGAAAATGAAGGAAAAGGACCTCAGTTAGGAAAGAAGACTAATGAATCTTTTGATGCATGTGTCTTTACAGAGGAAGAGGTTCTAAGTCAGCTGTCTAAAATTAATACAAATAAGTCACAGGGGCCTGATGGGATACATCCAAAGCTATTAAAAGAGCTCAGCGGTGAACTAGCAAAACCATTAACAGATTTATTTAACCAATCACTGGCAACAGGAGTCGTCCCAGAAGATTGGAAATTAGCAAATGTTGTGCCCATTCACAAGAAAGGTAGTAGGGAGGAATCGGGCAACTATAGGCCAGTAAGCCTGACATCAATAGTGGGGAAATTAATGGAAACTATACTTAAGGAGAGGATTGTGGAACATCTAAAATCCCATGGATTGAAGGATAAAAAACAGCATGGGTTTACTTCAGGGAGATCATGTCAAACTAATCTTATTGATTTTTTTCGATTGGGTGACTAAAATAATAGATGGAGGAGGTGCAGTAGACATCGCTTATCTAGACTTTAATAAGGCTTTTGATACTGTCCCACATAGAAAGCTTATCAATAAAGTGCAGTCATTGAGCTTGGACTCCCATATTGTTGAATGGATTAGGCAGTGGCTGAGGGACAGGCAACAGAGGGTTGTAGTCAATGGAGTATATTCAGACCAAGGTCTTGTTACCAGTGGGGTACCTCAGGGGTCTGTTCTGGTACCCATATTGTTTAATATCTTTATCAGCGAAATTGCAGAAGGCCTCGATGGTAAGGTGTCTCTTTTTGCTGATGACACAAAGATTTGTAACAGGGTTGATGTTCCTGGAGGGATACACCAAATGGAAAAGGACTTAGGGAAACTAGAGGAATGGTCAAAAATATGGCAACTAAAATTTAATGTTGATAAGTGCAAGATAATGCACCTGGGACGTAAAAACCCAAGAGAAGAATATACAATCAGTGATACAGTCCTAACCTCAGTATCTGAGGAAAGGGATTTAGGGGTCATTATTTCAGAAGACTTAAAGGTAGGCAGACAATGTCATAGAGCAGCAGGAGATGCTAGCAGAATGCTGGGGTGTATAGGGAGAGGCATTACCAGTAGACAGAGGGGGGCGCTCATGCCGCTCTACAGAGCACTAGTGAGACCTCATCTGGAGTATTGTGCTCAGTACTGGAGACCATATCTCCAGAAGGATACTGATACTTTGGAGAGAGTTCAGAGAAGAGCTACTAAACTGGTCCATGGATTGCAGGATAAAACTTACCAGGAAAGATTAAAGGACCTTAACATGTATAGCTTGGAAGAAAGAAGAGACAGAGGGGAGATGAGAGAAACTGCTAAATACATAAAGGGAATCAACAAGGTAAAACAGGAGAGAATATTTAAAAGAAGAAAAACTGCTACAAGAGGACATAGTTTTAAATTAGAGGGGCAAAGGTTTAAAAGTAATATCAGGAAGTATTACTTTACTGAGAGAGTAGTGGATGCATGGAATAGCCTTCCTGCAGAAGTGGTAGCTGCAAATACAGTGGAGGAGTTTAAGCATGCATGGGATAGGCATAAGGCCATCCTTCATATAAGATAGGGCCAGGGGCTATCCATAGTATTTAGTATATTGGGCAGACTGGATGGGCCAAATGGTTCTTATCTGCCGACACATTCTATGTTTCTATGTTTCTATGTAACCCATATGCCCCAAAGAATGGTGACTTATCAGAAGATTACTGACGACGGTTGTTCAGAGCAAACTCAGCAAGAGGGAGAAATGAACACCAATCCTCCTGGTTCTCTGCCACAAAACAGCGCAAATATGTCTCCAGATTCTGATTGAGGCGCTCAGTCTGACCATTCGACTGCGGGTGAAAAGCAGAAGAGAAGGACAGCCGAACCCCCAGGCGAGAACAGAAAGCCTTCCAGAACCTGGACACAAACTGCGTGCCTCTATCGGAAACAATATCAGAGGGAATGCCGTGCAATTTAACAATATGGTCGACAAAAGCTTGCGCCAACGTTTTAGCATTGGGTAAACCAGGGAAAGGTACGAAATGAGCCATCTTGCTAAAACGGTCCACCACCACCAGGATCACCGACTTCCCCGAGGAACGAGGAAGATCCGTGATAAAGTCCATGGACAGGTGTGTCCAAGGACGGGAAGGTATGGGTAACGGGAGAAGGGAACCTGAAGGCCGTGAACGAGGGACCTTAGCGCGAGCGCACGTCTCACAAGCAGCCACAAAACCCTCCACCGACTTACGAAGAGCCGGCCACCAAAATCTCCGAGCAATGAGATCTACTGTGGCTCTACTACCGGGGGGACCAGCAAGAACCGTATCGTGATGCTCCTTGAAGAGTTTGTGACGTAGCCCAGGAGGCACGAACAACTTCCCAGAAGGACAACGGGCAGGTGCCTCAGTCTGGGCAGCCTGGACCTCGGCCTCCAAATCGGAATATAGAGCAGAAACAACTACCCCCTCCGCCAAAATGGGACCCGGGTCCTCGGAGTTTCCTCCTCCCGGAAAACAGCGAGAGAGAGCATCAGCCTTCACATTTTTGATCCCAGGTCGGAATGTAACGACAAAATTGAATCTGGAGAAGAACAGAGACCATCTGGCCTGTCTCGGATTCATACGCCTGGCCGACTCCAAGTATGCCAGATTCTTATGGTCGGTAAAAACGGTGATAGGGTGCCTGGCCCCCTCCAACCAATGGCGCCATTCCTCGAAAGCCAACTTGATGGCCAACAACTCCCTATCTCCCACATCATAGTTTCTCTCTGCCGGGGAGAGTTTTTTAGAGAAAAAGGCACAGGGTCGCCATTTGGCAGGAGAAGGGCCCTGGGACAAAACCGCACCCACACCCACCTCGGAAGCATCCACCTCAACAATAAAAGGTAAGGAAACATCGGGATGCACCAAGACGGGAGCAGACGCAAAACTCTCTTTAATCTTAGAAAAGGCTGCAAGCACCTCCTCCGACCAAGAGGAAAAATCCGCCCCCTTTTTTGTCATGTCAGTAAGGGGGTTGACAACAGAGGAATAATTCAAAATGAACTTTCTGTAATAGTTTGCAAAACCCAGAAAGCGCATCAATGCCTTCTGATTCTCAGGAAGCTCCCACTCAAGTACAGCACGGACCTTCTCCGGATCCATGCGAAAACCAGAAGCAGAGAGGAGAAAACCCAGAAATTTAATCTCCGATACCATAAAAAGACATTTCTCCAGCTTGGCGTACAATTTATTTTCCCGCAGAATCTGCAGAACCTGAAAAAGATGATCCTGATGGGTCTGAACATCAGGGGAAAAAAATCAAAATATCATCAAGATACACCAATACAAATTTCTCCATTAAATGGTAGAAAATACTATTAACAAAATGCTGAAAGACGGCCGGAGCATTCATCAGGCCGAAAGGCATAACGAGATTCTCGAAATGCCCGTTAGGGGTATTAAAAGCCGTTTTCCATTCATCCCCCTCTCTGACCCTGACCAGGTTGTACGCGCCTCTCAAATCCAATTTGGAAAACACCTTGGCCCCAACAATTTGGTTGAAGAGGTCCGGGATCAGAGGAAGGGGATAGGGATCGCGAATCGTGATACGGTTCAGCTCCCTAAAATCTAGGCAAGGTCTCAGAGAGCCATCTTTTTTTTTAACAAAAAAAAAAACCCGCGGCAACAGGTGATTTTGAGGGATGAATATGCCCCTTATCGAGACTCTCGGAGATATAAGTTCGCATTGCGATTCTTTCCGGTTGGCTTGGCGCCGGGAATGAGGTTAATGGGACAGTCAAACTCCCGGTGAGGAGGTAGCTCCTGAACACCGCTCTCGGAAAACACGTCCGAGAAATCAGAGAGAAATGATGGCACCGTTTTAGTAGACACCTCTGCAAAAGTCGCTGTGAGACAATTCTCTCTACAAAAGTCATTCCACTCATTTATTTGCCTTCCTTGCCAATCAATAGTGGGGTTATGTCTAGCGAGCCAGGGTAACCCCAAAACTAGAGGAGAAGGCAATCCGTTAAGGACAAAACAAGATATGTCCTCCACATGAGTGTCACCTACAGCTAGCCGGATATTGTGAACAATGCCCTTCAGAGATCTCTGCGAGAGTGGAGCAGAGTCAATAGCAAAAACAGGTATATCCTTTTCTAATGTGCAAACCTGAAAACCATGCATGGCTACAAATTGAGTGTCAATAAGATTGACGGCCGCTCCACTATCGACAAAAATCTCACAAGAAATGACTTTGCTCTCTAGCGCCACCCTGGCAGACAGGAGAAAACGGGAACTGCAGGTCAGAGGAAAAGCATCAATTCCTACATCAACTTTGCCCAAAGTAGCAGATGAAGCAGAGTTTGATGATTTACCTTTTGAGGTTTTTCTCTTATTATCACTCTTAGTACAGTTCAAGAATCTCCTAGACGGACAAACAATTGCCAAATGACCTATGCCCCCACAACAAAAACACACCATACTCTGAGGACTAAATCCTCTTTTATCAGGGGCAAGTCGACCTAGCTGCATGGGCTCCTCCTCAGAGGGGAGCGAGACAGGATGAGGCCCCTGCACACTGAATGAGTCCGCACCACTGCCCCATGACTGACAATGGCTGGACAGAGAGGTCTCGTTTCTTTCTCTTAGACGCCTGTCAAGGCGTACCGCCAATGACATGGCAGACTCTAAGGACGTTGGTCTCTCATGGAAAGCAAACGCATCTTTCAATCTCTCTGAGAGACCATGACAGAACTGACTCCAGAGTGCAGCATCATTCCAACCTGAATCAGCTGCCCATCTCCGAAATTCAGAACAATAAAGCTCCGCAGACAGTTTGTTCTGGCATAAAACACGTAAGTTAGATTCGGCCAGAGCAACACGATCCGGGTCATCATAAATCTGCCCCAGGGCCACAAAAAATCTTTCCACGGATCGAAGGGAGGGATCCCCTGATGGCAGCGAAAAAGCCCAAGTCTGAGCATTACCCCTGAGCAGGGAGATGACAATCCTCACCCTCTGCTGCTCATTACCAGAGGAGTGGGGACACAAGCAAAAATGGAGTTTGCATGCCTCTCTGAAGCGAACAAAATTCTCACTGCCCCCGGAGAACGTTTCCGGAAGTGAGACCTTTGGCTCGCAACAGACTCCATGAGCCGGAGCAGAGCCCAATGCTTGAAGCTGAGTCATAGATTGACGGAGATCCGCTACTTCCAAAGAAAGACCCTGCATGCGGTCAACCAGGCCAGAAAGCGGATCCATGTCAAAAAAGGGACGGTTTTGGTGGATTATAATGTCACGGCTGTATGTGAGCAACAAGAGTATACACAGTAAAAAGAGCTACTGACCGGACCCAAACTAGGGAGGATAAAGGGTGACCCCTGTCAGACCCTCAAAGCTCTCCCTATGCTGCTAAAGCACATGCCCGGATACAAATGGCGGAACGAGGCATGCCGCGTACCTAAGACTGATGACCACTGTAACCCCTACAATAATGGAAGGGGCACGGCCACCGGTGCCCTGCTCAGTATATGGAGGGAACCGTGGCCACCTCAGATCCAGTCAGAAAATAACCAGGTACACAACAAAGTCTGCACACTTAGCTGAAGGAGCTGCAGCCGCAGAGAAGACGGATCCAAGGACAGCTGGCAATATCCGGAGTGCTTGCTGCAGCAGAACACAGGTCCAGTGAACTGATAGCTACAAGTGAAGATACTCAAGCAAGAGCTACAACTGAAATGAGAAATATAATCCACGCCCTACAATAGGAGGAGGGGTGATTTAAAGGCAGGGAAATCAAACGCAGGAGGAACAGCTGGGAGGAAGGAAACAGAAAGTAAAGACTTCATCACAGGGGTGGAGAAACAGAGCTGTGAGAACGTCTCAAAGCTCAGGTAGTGACAGTATCCACCTGACTTCTCCTCAACGCCACTGATGGTCCCAACCCCATTTATAAGGCAAGAAATCCCACTTATTAAACCTGACAGGGCACACCTGTGAAGTGAAGACCATTTCAGGTGACTACCTCTTGAAGCTCATCAAGAGAATGCCAAGAGTGTGCAAAGCAGTAATCAAAGCAAAAGGTGGCTACTTTGAAGAACCTAGAATATGACATATTTTCAGTTGTTTCACACTTGTTTGTTATGTATATAATTCCACATGTGTTAAGTCATAGTTTTGATGCCTTCATAGTCATGAAAATAAAGAAAACTCTTTGAATGAGAAGGTGTGTCCAAACTTTTGGTCTGTACTGTATATATATAAATCCGTTCCGTACTGTGTGCAAGGGCCCTAAAGCAGAGCCCACCGACGAGGACAGACCTCCATTGCCATCTTGCTGTGCACCATGGTAGTCTTAGAGCAGTGGTGTGAGGTCAGTGGACGTCTGGCTCGTAGCCCAGTGTCGTGCAGACGTGTTCTGATGGTTTGTGCAGACGCCGTTTACCGCTCGAGGCTCGTGATGTGACAATTTCACCTGCAGTACAGAATGGATCACTAGGCGCCATTCTTCTGATCAGAGGATTCTCCTCTCTGCTCCTCTTCCTGTCATTCCAGTTCACCATTGTTCTCCCAACCACCAGGACACACAATAGTGACATCTCAGCCTCAGCAAGGACTGACCTGGAGTGATAAACCGAGGCCTCTCAGGCCAAGGATTCCGTCCTCTCAGTGGTGGCGATAGTGGGACGTGGACGAACAGGAGGCATCACACAACCTGAAATTATTTCTGAGTTTTCATATGGCTGAAAAACTGCTTTCAGTCTGGCTTCTATGTCCCTCCCATGTGCCACAGATTGGAGCTAGGTGCTAAAAATGTCATCATCTGCAGTACTTAGCGACACCTGCTGCTTCCTGGATTTACATAATCTTACGGGGTTTCCTTCTTGCTGTATTTCTTAAAGCATTCTTACTTTTTAGCATTTAATCTATAGACGCCTAAAACTTTTGTACGGTGACTAGACTGGTGGGGCCGCGATATGCAATGCAGAAAGACCCCATTATAATTCAGATAGGCCTGACAGGAGCCCAAACCACCCTAACCCACATCAGAGCGGGGGAAGGGGGTCCTGGCAGTGACCCCAAAGATCCGCTGTTTACAGCAGCCTGTATTCTGTCAGACTAGAGAGGTGACTGACAACCATCAGGAGTGATCTGGTCTCCGGGCAAGAAGGTCGGGTAGGCCAATACTTACCGTACGGAGTCACCGCCTCCCGCCTCTTCACATCACAGGACATTGGCTGAAATACAAAACACATGTATGTACAGGGTCACGGGAGAGAAAGGGTGAACATGACTCTACATGTATGACAGATACTCCTATGCACTATACCTGTATATATTATACATATATGAATACTGGACCTTTATACACAGACTACTCACAAAAAGTTAGGGATATTTGGCTTTCAGAACAAATAATTAATAGAAAGGACGTTAAAATGGAGCAAAAATAATAAATTCTTTATTAGTGCTAATAGTGGACATTTACGTGGGGTGAAAACCTACAATTACTATAACAGGGCACTAAGTTGGTGCCGTCTAACCAAAATAGGGTCCTAATGATGTACTAACAGTGACCTTCACGTCACAATGTATTGGAGGAACACTGGAGATGGCCTATATGGATAAATCATATGTATACAGTTCCACCGCACTAGTGGTCGGATACAGTACTCCGAAAGGCAGAGATATGTACTGGTGGAATGAGTGCTGACAGTATGGTCTATCCACTGGGAGATGTGACCACATGTAGATTCCCAGCACCAGGCGTCTCACTGGGCCGTGCACTATGCCGTCCCTCATGTAACTGCTGGTGGCGGTTATTGGGCATCCAGCCCTCAGCAGAACCTGAACACACTGAGCTACGGCTCTACGCGTTTCCGTGCACTTCATCAGGAGCCGACGTAGCTACTGCCCCCAACCTGCCAAAGCCGAGACCCCCAACTGGGAATCGGCGTACTACATAAGGTGTTTTACTAAATAACACCGAATCCTGGTGTGGGAGACGGTGTGCTGCTTTATACAGACATAGCCCCGGCACTGTGATGGCCGCGAAGCCAGACGCCGTGATTTAAAGGGCAAACACCACGCCCCCATGAACACGCCTCCCATCGGCAGCCAATCCACCTCATGAATTATTCATACTGGGCTGGTCCACTGACGACAGGGGAGGAGCGCAGATGTGCTCCGGAGGTCAGCGCACTAGCGCTGCATCGTAACAGTGTAACAGGGAATAAAACAGCGACCTTATACATGAATCGGCAGCAGTGACAAAAGAGCAACAAGGGGATCATCAAGCTAAGCCATAAATAGCGAAGCAGCGGTAACGGAGACAAAGAGGTGGCAGCTGATACAATACTAACATGTGACCAGATGTGACCAATCAGGAAGTAATACAGTCAACCACTCTCATACAAATATACGACAAATTATGTGGCCTCTCCAAAAACATACAAGGGAGAACTAGTAGCATGTAGAACAGGGGCGTAACTAGAGTTCTATGGGCCCCAGGGCAATCTTTGAATTGGGGCCCCCCCCTCGCGAGCCTCTGCTACCAGCCCCCCCCCCCCGCCCCTACCCATACCCTCCCCCCCTCTGTAGGAAGCCATACATTTAAAAAAAAAAATAATACTCTAGTCACTAGCGTATTTTTTATTTATTTTTGAATGTATGGCACACACTGGCTTCATATGAGGGATGGGGGGGGGGGGGGGATGATGATCAGAGGTTGTCTGAATTCAGAAAGGGGGGGCCGCGCCGGCCATATGAGGGATGGGGGGGGGGATGATCAGTGGTTGTCTGAATTCAGAAAGGGGGGGCCGCGCCGGCCATATGAGGGATGGGGGGGGGGGGGGGGATGATGATCAGTGGTTGTCTGAATTCAGAAAGGGGGGGCCGCGCCGGCCATATGAGGGATGGGGGGGGGGGGGGATGATGATCAGTGGTTGTCTGAATTGAGAAAGGGGGGGCCGCGCCGGCCATATGAGGGATGGGGGGGGGGGATGATGATCAGTGGTTGTCTGAATTCAGAAAGGGGGGGCCGCGCCGGCCATATGAGGGATGGGGGGGGGGGATGATGATCAGTGGTTGTCTGAATTCAGAAAGGGGGGCCGCGCCGGCCATATGAGGGCAGCAAATAATGAGGGGGCAAAATGAAAATGAAATACTCTGTGGGCAAAAAATTTGAAATATATAGAGGGAGTGGGGGCAAAATGAAATCTAGTGAGACTCCTAGTATATTTCATGTTGCCCCCGCTCCCTCTATACATTTTAATTTTTGCCCACAGAGTATTTCATTTTCATTTGCCCTCGGGCTCCTCATTATCTGCTGCCCTATTATGGCCGGGCCGGGCCCTTCTGGATTCAGACACACTGCCGCACGGCACCACTGATCATCATTCATGTCCCCCCTCCGCAGGTGGGTGACATTTTTTCTCTTCTTCACTTGAGGGCTGAGGCGGCCGGGGGGCTCGTCATTCCTGGCTGCTGTGATCCCGCGAGACCTGCCGCGGAGGTCACGGGTCTCGCGCTGCCAAGTAAGCGCAGCCACACAAAATATAGGGAGGGCCCGAAGCACTTAATAAAAAAACACTTGCGGGGCCCGCTTTACTCCATCTCTTCTGGGGGGCTCTATGGGCCCCCCTGATTTAGGGGCCCGGTTGCAATTGCGACCCCTATAGCTACGCCACTGATGTAGAACCTCTCCAGGTGATAAACAACGCTTCACACACGTATGTATAATCTACCTAAGGGAGAAGTAGGTGATCGTACCGAGGAGCAGGGATAAAATTAATGTTCTTGGATGAATAATAGCCACATCAAATAAACGGAAAAAAGGAAATGGCATCGTTGAGACCATTGGGTTTAATGGTCCCCAGCCTAAAGATCCATTGCGCCTCCTTTTGTAGGAGAATGCGGTCTACGTCCCCTCCTCGCGGTGTTCTCCTCACCATGTCAATGCCCTGGAATTTGATAAAAGAAGCATGGCCACTGTGGCATTCAACCACATGGCGGGCGATCGGTGTATCTTGGGATTTGTTGATATCAGACCCGTGTTCCCCTATACGCCGTCTTAGCTCCCGTATCGTTTTACCGACATACTTAAGGCCACATCTACATTTCATCAAATAGACCACACCAGTCGATTTACAGTTCACAAATGGTCTTGTCAGATACGTTTCCGGTGAATGATTTGTTCTTATTAATGTAACCACAGAACTTACAGGTCCCACAGGGAAAGGTACCTGAGACAGGGTTGTATAGCCAGGTATGTGGTCTGGGGCTCTGGTACATACTGTGAACTCAGATGTCACGTAAGTTCTGGCTGCGACGGAAAGTGATTGCTGGTTTATCAGAGATTAGTGACCAATATCCGTGTCGGATCGGAGAATGTCCCAATGTTCTGACAGTACGTGACGTACTTGGTCATGAGCACTGTCAAGTGTCCCAATGATCCGCACATTATCAACCCCTTGTAGGTTTTGTTTGGGGGATGGTAGCGAATCTCTATTCAAGCTCAAGGAATGTTGATAGTAATTTAGAAGGATATCCTCGAGATAGGAATCTGTCTTGAAGATCAGCAGCATCTTTTCTAAAATCCGACAGTTTGGGAGCAGTCCCTACGGGGGGCTCTTAAATATTGCCCCTTAGGAATGCCTCTCTTGAGAGCTTTAGGATGACCACTCTCCCATCTCAATGAACTGTAGCAGTTGGTTTTCTGTACATACTGGTTACAATGTCCCCAGAAGTATTGAGTGCAATGGTCAAATCAAGAAACGAGATCTGCCTCTCGTTAATTTCCGAGATAAAAAATAGGCCCAACTCGTTGTTATTCAGAGCAGCCACAAATTCGTGGAACAAAGTAGTGCCGGCCCCCGAGGATCAGCACATCATCGATGTACCTGCGCTGACCTCTGGAACACCTCTTCGCTCCTCCCCTGTCGTCAGTGGACCAGCCCAGTATGAATAATTCATGAGGTGGATTGGCTGCCGATGGGAGGCGTGTTCATGGGGGCGTGGTGTTTGCCCTTTAAATCACGGCGTCTGGCTTCGCGGCCATCACAGTGCCGGGGCTATGTCTGTATAAAGCAGCACACCGTCTCCCACACCAGGATTCGGTGTTTAGTAAAACACCTTATGTAGCACGCCGATTCCCAGTTGGGGGTCTCGGCTTAGGCAGGTTGGGGGCAGTAGCTACGTCGGCTCCTGATGAAGCGCACGAACTAGATGCACGGAAACGCGTAGAGCCGTAGCTCAGTGTGTTCAGGTTCTGCTGAGGGCTGGATGCCCAATAACCGCCACCAGCAGTTACATGAGGGACGGCATAGTGCACGGCCCAGTGAGACGCCTGGTGCTGGGAATCTACATGTGGTCACATCTCCCAGTGGATAGACCATACTGTCAGCACTCATTCCACCAGTACATATCTCTGCCTTTCGGAGTACTGTATCCGACCACTAGTGCGGTGGAACTGTATACATATGATTTATCCATATAGGCCATCTCCAGTGTTCCTCCAATACATTGTGACGTGAAGGTCACTGTTAGTACATCATTAGGACCCTATTTTGGTTAGACGGCACCAACTTAGTGCCCTGTTATAGTAATTGTAGGTTTTCACCCCACGTAAATGTCCACTATTAGCACTAATAAAGAATTTATTATTTTTGCTTCATTTTAACGTCCTTTCTATTATTTATTTGTTCTGATATCAATCATAGGGACATATACCTTTCATTACCCTGCTCTTTATTGTTGATATTTGGCTTTCGGGTGAAAATTTTTGAAAACTTAAAAAGTCCCCGCTCCAGTGATATATCATGAGTCGGGCATTAACCCCCTCAGCCCCCCTAGCTTAAACACCCTTAAAGACCAGGCCACTTTTTACACTTCTGACCTACCCTACTTTCACCGTTTATTGCTCGGTCATGCAACTAACCACCCAAATGAATTTTACCTCCTTTTCTTCTCACTAATAGAGCTTTCATTTGGTGGTATTTCATTGCTGCTGACATTTTTACTTTTTTTGTTATAAATCGAAATTTAACGATTTTTTTTGCAAAAAAATGAAATTTTTCACTTTGAGTTGTAAAATTTTGCAAAAAAAACGACATCCATATATAAATTTTTCTCTAAATTTTATGTTCTACATGTCTTTGATAAAAAAAAAAAATGTTTGGGTAAAAAAAAAATGGTTTGGGTAAAAGTTATAGCGTTTACAAACTATGGTACAAAAATGTGAATTTCCGCTTTTTGAAGCAGCTCTGACTTTCTGAGCACCTGTCATGTTTCCTGAGGTTCTACAATGCCCAGACAGTACAAACACCCCACAAATGACCCCATTTCGGAAAGTACACACCCTAAGGTATTCGCTGATGGGCATAGTGAGTTCATAGAACTTTTTATTTTTTGTCACAAGTTAGCGGAAAATGATGATTTTTTTTTTTTTTTTTTCTTACAAAGTCTCATATTCCACTAACTTGTGACAAAAAATAAAAAGTTCTATGAACTCACTATGCCCATCAGCGAATACCTTGGGGTCTCTTCTTTCCAAAATGGGGTCACTTGTGGGGTAGTTATACTGCCCTGGCATTCTAGGGGCCCAAATGTGTGGTAAGTAGTTTGAAATCAAAATCTGTAAAAAATGACCTGTGAAATCCGAAAGGTGCTCTTTGGAATATGGGCCCCTTTGCCCACCTAGGCTGCAAAAAAGTGTCACACATGTGGTATCGCCGTATTCAGGAGAAGTTGGGGAATGTGTTTTGGGGTGTCATTTTACATATACCCATGCTGGGTGAGAGAAATATCTTGGCAAAAGACAACTTTTCCCATTTTTTTATACAAAGTTGGCATTTGACCGAGATATTTCTCTCACCCAGCATGGGTATATGTAAAATGACACCCCAAAACACATTCCTCAACTTCTCCTGAGTACGGAGATACCACATGTGTGACACTTTTTTGCAGCCTAGGTGCGCAAAGGGGCCCACATTCCTTTTAGGAGGGCATTTTTAGACATTTGGATACCAGACTTCTTCTCACGCTTTAGGGCCCCTAAAAAGCCAGGGCAGTATAAATACCCCACATGTGACCCCATTTTGGAAAGAAGACACCCCAAGGTATTCAATGAGGGGCATGGCGAGTTCATAGAAAAAAATAAATTTTGCCACAAGTTAGCGGAAATTGATTTTTTGGGGTTTTTTCTCACAAAGTCTCCCTTTCCGCTAACTTGAGACAAAAATTTCAATCTTTCATGGACTCAATATGCCCCTCAGCGAATACTTTGGGGTGTCTTCTTTCCAAAATGGGGTCATTTGTGGGGTGTTTGTAATGCCCTGGCATTTGAGGGTCTCCGCAATCATTACATGTATGCCCAGCATTAGGAGTTTCTGCTATTCTCCTTATATTGAGCATACGGGTAATGAGATTTTTTTTTTCCGTTCAGCCTCTGGGCTGAAAGAAAAAATGAACGGCACAGATTTCTTCATTCGCATCGATCAATGTGGATGAAAAAATCTCTGCCAAAAAAAGAAAAAGGAGGGGAAAGGCGTATGCCAGGACATAGGAGCTCCGCCCAACATCCATACCCACTTAGCTCGTATGCCCTGGCAAACCAGATTTCTCCATTCACATCAATCGATGTGGATGAATAAATTATTGCCGGGATTTTTTATTTTTTTATATATACAAAGTGTTTGCCAAAGTATATGAACACCGCCACCTCCTCAGCTCATATGCCTCGGCAAACGTATCTTTTACTGCAGAGGAGAAATCTCGTCTTGCAGCGCCGCATACACCGACTTGCGTGTAATCTGACAGCAGCGCAATGCTTCTGTCCGAATGCACATCAGTGCTGCAGCTAGTCGATCGGTTGGTCCACCTGGAAGGTAAAAAAAACAAAACAAAAAAGAAAAAACCAGGCCGCAACGCAATAACTTTATTAACTTTATAATAACTTTTGAACAGAACATATAAAAACTTTTTTTTTACTTTTTGAACTGAAGTTAACTTTTTTGCTTACTTTTTTTTTTTTTTTTACCTTTATAGGACAAACCTCTCCTTCCCCATGGGACAATGTGCAAAGCGCAAATCGCCCAGAGATGTGGCGAAGTACATTATGCACTTTATCCCAGGTGAAAGGAGAGGTTTGCAGCAGCTGTGAGTGAATGGGCCCTAATAGCCCTGTGTGCCTGTCCTGTGAGATGCAATCCCTATGCTAGGTGTACCTGTGTGTGGTACTTCCGGAAACACTCCCCTAAGCATAGGGCAGGGTGGTCAGGACAGTCAGGACAGAAATAGCGGGTGTCACGCCTTATTCCACTCCTGCTACAGACATCTTTTTCGGGGTGACGGTTGGGTTGAGGTACCAGGAACGACACTGGGGAAATGTCGCTCGTGTACACGGCTAACTACACTGGTGGATGGGGCCACGGAACCTTCTGGATACGGGAGGTTCTCGATGATCTCTTCCTGAAATTTGAGGAAGGATCTTGTTCTCCCAGCCTTACTGTAGAGAACAAAACTATTATACAGAGCCAATTGAATTAAATATACAGACACCTTCTTATACCAGCGTCTGGTTCTGCGGGACACTAAATACGGAGACAACATCTGGTCATTGAAGTCCACCCCTCCCATGAGCGCATTATAGTCGTGGACACAGAGCGGCTTTTCAATAACACGGGTTGCCCTTTCAATTTGGATTGTCGTGTCTGCGTGAATGGAGGAGAGCATGTAAACGTCACGCTTGTCTCTCCATTTCACCGCGAGCAGTTCTTCGTTACACAAGGCAGCCCTCTCCCCCCTTGCAAGACGGGTGGTAACGAGCCGTTGGGGGAAGCCCACGCGACTAGGTCGCACGGTGCCACAGGCGCAAATCCGTTCTAGAAACAAATGCCTGAAGAGGGGCACACTTGTGTAAAAATTGTCCACATAAAGATGGTACCCCTTGCCAAATAAGGGTGACACCAAGTCCCAGACTGTCTTCCCACTGCTCCCCAGGTAGTCAGGGCAACCGACCAGCTCCAGGGTCTGATCTTTTCCCTCATAGACACGAAATTTGTGGGTATAGCCTGTGGCCCTTTCACAGAGCTTATACAATTTGACCCCATACCGGGCACGCTTGCTTGGGATGTATTGTTTGAAGCCAAGGCGCCCGGTAAAATGTATTAGGGACTCGTCTACGCAGATGTTTTGCTCAGGGGTATACAAATCTGCAAATTTCTGGTTGAAATGGTCTATGAGGGGCTGAATTTTGTGGAGCCGGTCAAAAGCTGGGTGGCCTCTGGGACGGGAGGTGGTGTTGTCGCTAAAATGCAGGAAACGCAGGATGGCCTCAAATCGTGTCCTGGACATAGCAGCAGAGAACATGGGCATGTGATGAATTGGGTTCGTGGACCAATATGACCGCAATTCATGCTTTTTGGTTAGACCCATGTTGAGGAGAAGGCCCAGAAAAATTTTAATTTCGGAAACTTGGACTGGTTTCCACTGGAAAGGCTGGGCATAAAAGCTTCCCGTGTTGGCGGATATAAATTGAGTGGCATACCGGTTTGTCTCTGCCACGACTAAGTCCAAGACCTCCGCAGTCAAGAACAGCTCAAAAAATCCCAGGGCCGAACCGATTTGAGCCGTCTCAACCCGAACTCCAGACTGGGCGGTGAAAGGGGGAACTAATGGTGCAGCTGAAGTTGGGGGCTGCCAATCAGGGTTTGCCAGCACCTCAGGGACTCTAGAGGGTCTACGGGCCTGTCTGTGCGGTGGCTGCGACGGGGTAACTACTGCACGTGCCACCGTACCAGCTTCAACTGCCCTTCTGGTGCTCGCCACGTCACCATGTTGTACGGCAGTGCTGGTACTAGGTCCAGGAAGGGCTGCGCTGCTGGTGTATGCCTCACCACGTAATCAGACAGCGCCAGCCCCACTCTGCTGCTCTTGAAACGGATCCTGCACAACCTGTGGTCTAGCGACACGGGCCGGGTACGCCTGGTGCTGCCAGGGACCTCCACCTCCTCGTCCGAACTTTGGGTCAGAGAGCCACTGCTTTCCACAGGTTCATATTCTGACCCGCTAGATTCGTCAGATGAGGGTTCCCACTCCTCATCCGACTGGGTCAGAATCCTGTAGGCCTCTTCAGAAGAATACCCCCTGTTTGACATTTTGGACTACTAAATTTAGGGGTATTCCCTGAGACTACCCAAGAAAAAAGCAAACCTGTCTTACAAAGGGGAGGCTAGCGAAGTACCGGAGGCTGCTGCGGTTGATAAAAAATATCAAAACTGATTTTTTTATCGCCGCAGTGCGTGTAAAATGAATGTGCAGTGATCAAAAAATATATATTTTTTGTCACTGCGGTGGGGCGGGCGTGGGTGAACGCACGTGTGGGCGACCGATCAGGCCTGATCAGGCAAACACTGCATTTTGGGTGGAGGGCGAGCTAAGGTGACACTAATACTATTATAGATCTGACCGTGATCAGTTTTGATCACTTACAGATACTATAAAAGTACAAATGCTGATTAGCGATACGCTAAACAGCGAATAAGTGACTGCGGTGCGGTGGGCTGGGACCTAAACTATCCTAAAACCTAACAGTCAATACCAGTGGAAAAAAAAGTGACAGTTTACACTGATCACTTTTTTCCCTTTCACTAAGTGATTGACAGGGGCGATCAAAGGGGTGATCAAAGGGTTAATTCGGGTGATGGGGGTGATCTGGGGCTAAGTGTAGTGTTTGGTGTACTCACAGTTCAGTCTGCTCCTGTGCTGGATCCAACCGACCAAAAAGGACCAGCAGAGAAGCCATATATTTACTAATATGATGTGTTATATGGCTTGCGATTCGTTTTTTTGAAAATCACCAGCCTGCCAGCCAATGATCGTGGCTGGCAGGCTGGTGACGAACTTGTCCTCTAACTTTTGCCGGCCCGTGATGCGCATGCGCGGGCCGGCTTTGAGCGAAATCTCGCGTCTCGCGAGATGATGCGTATATGCGTGACTGTGCGCAGCGCTGCCGCCTCCAGAACGCGATCCTGCGTTAGGCGGTCCGGAGGCGGTTAAGTAGAAGCAGCAATGGTAATTTCCTCATCTCAGAAGCCAACCCCAGTGCTGGGTATACCTCCACAATATGTCAGCGTCTCACCGACCCCAGTGCTGGGTATACGCCATAAAATGTCAGCGTCTCACCGACCCCAGTGCTGGGTATACCGCCACAATATGTCAGCGTCTCACCGACCCCAGTGCTGGGTATACCGCCACAAAATGTCAGCGTCTCACCGACCCCAGTGCTAGGTATACCTCCACAATATGTCAGCGTCTCACCGACCCCAGTGCTGGGTATACCGCCACAAAATGTCAGCGTCTCACCGACCCCAGTGCTGGGTATACCGCCACAAAATGTCAGCGTCTCACCGACCCCAGTGCTGGGTATACCGCCATAAAATGTCAGCGTCTCACCGACCCCAGTGCTAGGTATACCCCCACAAAATGTCAGCGTCTCACCGACCCCAGTGCTGGGTATACCCCCACAAAATGTCAGCGTCTCACCGACCCCAGTGCTGGGTATACCCCCACAAAATGTCAGCGTCTCACCGACCCCAGTGCTGGGTATACCTCCACAAAATGTCAGCGTCTCACCGACCCCAGTGCTAGGTATACCCCCACAAAATGTCAGCGTCTCACCGACCCCAGTGCTGGGTATACCTCCACAAAATGTCAGCGTCTCACCGACCCCAGTGCTAGGTATACCCCCACAAAATGTCAGCGTCTCACCGACCCCAGTGCTGGGTATACCTCCACAAAATGTCAGCGCCTCACCGACCCCAGTGCTGGGTATACCTCCACAAGATGTCAGCGTCTCACCGACCCCAGTGCTGGGTATACCGCCATAAAATGTCAGCGTCTCACCGACCCCAGTGCTGGGTATACCGCCACAAAATGTCAGCGTCTCACCGACCCCAGTGCTGGGTATACGCCATAAAATGTCAGCGTCTCACCGACCCCAGTGCTAGGTATACCCCCACAAAATGTCAGCGTCTCACCGACCCCAGTGCTGGGTATACCCCCACAAAATGTCAGCGTCTCACCGACCCCAGTGCTGGGTATACCCCCACAAAATGTCAGCGTCTCACCGACCCCAGTGCTGGGTATACCCCCACAAAATGTCAGCGTCTCACCGACCCCAGTGCTGGGTATACCTCCACAAAATGTCAGCGTCTCACCGACCCCAGTGCTAGGTATACTCCCACAAAATGTCAGCGTCTCACCGACCCCAGTGCTGGGTATACCTCCACAAAATGTCAGCGTCTCACCGACCCCAGTGCTGGGTATACCTCCACAAAATGTCAGCGCCTCACCGACCCCAGTGCTGGGTATACCTCCACAAGATGTCAGCGTCTCACTGACCCCAGTGCTGGGTATACCTCCACAAGATGTCAGTGTCTCACCGACCCCAGTGCTGGGTATACCGCCATAAAATGTCAGTGTCTCACCGACCCCAGTGCTGGGTATACCGCCACAATATGTCAGCGTCTCACCGACCCCAGTGCTAGGTATACCCCCACAAAATGTCAGCGTCTCACCGACCCCAGTGCTGGGTATACCTCCACAAAATGTCAGCGCCTCACCGACCCCAGTGCTGGGTATACCTCCACAAGATGTCAGTGTCTCACCGACCCCAGTGCTGGGTATACCGCCATAAAATGTCAGTGTCTCACCGACCCCAGTGCTGGGTATACCGCCACAATATGTCAGCGTCTCACCGACCCCAGTGCTAGGTATACCCCCACAAAATGTCAGCGTCTCACCGACCCCAGTGCTGGGTATACCTCCACAAAATGTCAGCGTCTCACCGACCCCAGTGCTGGGTATACCGCCATAAAATGTCAGTGTCTCACCGACCCCAGTGCTGGGTATACCCCCACAAAATGTCAGCGTCTCACCGACCCCAGTGCTGGGTATACCGCCATAAAATGTCAGTGTCTCACCGACCCCAGTGCTGGGTATACCCCCACAAAATGTCAGCGTCTCACCGACCCCATGCTGGGTATACCTCCATAGAACCAGCCTGCGGTCTGATGAATCTGGCTGTTGGGCTGGCACTGAGAAGACTGGGGTCGGGTATTAGGTCACACACAAACACACTCACAGATGGGGGTGTGGGGCCGTGGGCGGGCACATCGCGGCTGGTGGCGGGGATAAGCACTGCAGCTTCACCTTCTCTGACGGAGGAGGAGCTGCAGTTAGTGAGTCATGTGCCCGCTCTCGGCGCTCTGAATCCTCCACTCTTCCGCCTCGTTCCAGCCTTCCACCGCTTCACTTACGCGCTGCAGAGAGGAGAGTAATCGCCGGCCGCACCGCTCCCCTGTGAGCCGCAAATGAAGGCGCAAGGAGCCGCATGCAGCTCGTGAGCCACGGGTTGGCCACCCCTGCCATAGGTTTTCAATGGGATTCAGGTCTGGAGGAAGTGCAGGCCACTCCATTTGAGGTCCCCCAGTCTCCAGCAGCCGTTCACTTATGATGGGACCTCGATGAGCTGGAGCATTGTCCTCCATGAAGATGACATTAGGCCAGTGTTGTAGTAATGATGGTCTTCAGGTAGTCTGGGCTGTCACTGGACCAGTCACAGTGTAGGGCAGTTCTGCACTGACACCTTGCCCACACTGTGACACCACCACCGAAGGCTCGTCTGATGACAGCAGTGGCTGATGCAGAGCGCTCTCCTGGACGTCTCCAACATCGTTGGCGGCCTTCATTTCTGCTCAGCGTGAATCGACTTTCATCAGTGATTAATACTGAAGACCATGGGTCCCTCGTCCAGCATAGATGTTCCCTGGCCCATACAAGATGATGCCACCAGTGCCTGGTGGTGCGGTCAGGTACCTTGCAGGTCTTCTAGCACGCAGACACTTGGGTGCCACTCACCTCCCTAAACTGTGCCTGGAGTTGTGTGGCGTTCATCATCCGGTTCCGCAGGGCATTGTTCACAATGAAGCGGTCATCAGTGTGGGATGTGGCCAAAGGACGTCCACGTCTCTGCCTTTCTGTGACTCTTCCAGTCTCTGTATCTCTGATACAACCTTCTAATGACACTCTGAGCTCATTGGTCACTTCCGTCTGAGAACATCCTGCTTGAAGCCGCACAATGGCGAGATACTGTTCCCAGGGGCGTTTCTAGGGTCTCAAAAGATCCGGGGCCCAAGCACCAATGCGTATGGCCCAATTCTCGAAGTCAACCAATCCCCCCCTCCCACCCCCCTGCAAACACTAACACTGAAGACATTTTCCAGTACTTGCTATACAGCAGCACGCACCAGTCACATCCGGGGCCTCCGGGTGACGTCTCCTCTGATGTAGATCTTCTCTCTCATCATCTTCTCCACTCGGTCCGGACACTTCTCTCAGCCGCCTCGTCTCTGCAGAGTGTGACACACAGACATCTTATCTTTCTCACTTTTCTCTACCCCTAAATACTATCCAGAGGAAAAATTAGTGCCCCCCATAGTAATAGTACTCCTCATAGTCCCACCAATAGTAATTCCCTTCAAGAATTCTTTCATTAGTAATACTGCCCCCTACAGTGCCTCCAACAGTGATAATGCTCCCCAAGAGTGCACCCATTAGTAGAAGAGCCCTCCGGTAATAATAATGCTCTAACAGAGCCCCTAGTATTTATAATACCCCCTACTGTTATAATGCTCACACAGTGCCCCCAGTATTTATATTGCCCCATACTGTTATAATGCTCACCCTGAAGCGCCCCAGTATTTATATCGCCCCCTACTGTTATAATGCTCACACAGTGCCCCCAGTATTTATAACAGTAGGGGGCGATATAAATACTGGGGCGCTTCAGGGTGAGCATTATAACAGTAGGGGGCGATATAAATACTGGGGGCACTGTGTGAGCATTATATCGCCCCTACTGTTATAATGCTCACACAGTGCCCCTAGTATTTATATCGCCCCCTACTGTTATAATGCTCACACAGTGCCCCCAGTATTTATGTCGCCCCCTACTGTTATAATGCTCACACAGTGCCCCAGTATTTATATTGCCCCATACTGTTATAATGCTCACACAGTGCCCCAGTATTTATATTGCCCCATACTGTTATAATGCTCACACAGTGCCCCCAGTATTTATATTGCCCCATACTGTTATAATGCTCACACAGAGCCCCGAGTATTTATATTGCCCCCTACTGTTATAATGCTCACCCTGAACTGCCCCCAGTATTTATATTGCCCCCTACTGTTATAATGCTCACCCTGAACTGCCCCCAGTATTTATATTGCCCCCTACTGTTATAATGCTCACCCTGAAGTGCCCCAGTATTTATATCGCCCCCTACTGTTATAATGCTCACACAGTGCCCCCAGTATTTATATTGCCCCATACTGTTATAATGCTCACACAGTGCCCCAGTATTTATATTGCCCCCTATTGTTATAATGCTCACACAGTGCCCCAGTATTTATATTGCCCCATACTGTTATAATGCTCACACAGTGCCCCAGTATTTATATTGCCCCCTATTGTTATAATGCTCATTTTGAAGTGACCCCCAGTATTTATACGGCCTCCTACTGTCATAATGCTCACACAGTGCCCCCAGTATTTATATTGCCCCATACTGTTATAATGCTCACACAGTGCCCCAGTATTTATATTGCCCCCTATTGTTATAATGCTCACACAGTGCCCCAGTATTTATATTGCCCCATACTGTTATAATGCTCACACAGTGCCCCAGTATTTATATTGCCCCCTATTGTTATAATGCTCATTTTGAAGTGACCCCCAGTATTTATACGGCCTCCTACTGTCATAATGCTCACACAGTGCCCCCAGTATTTATATTGCCCCATACTGTTATAATGCTCACCCTGAAGCGCCCCAGTATTTATATCGCCCCCTACTGTTATAATGCTCACACAGTGCCCCCAGTATTTATATTGCCCCATACTGTTATAATGCTCACACAGAGCCCCGAGTATTTATATTGCCCCCTACTGTTATAATGCTCACCCTGAACTGCCCCCAGTATTTATATTGCCCCCTACTGTTATAAATACTGGGGCACTTCAGGGTGAGCATTATAACAGTAGGGGGCAATATAAATACTCGGGGCTCTGTGTGAGCATTATAACAGTATGGGGCAATATAAATACTGGGGGCACTGTGTGAGCATTATAACAGTAGGGGTCGATATAAATACTGGGGCACTTCAGGGTGAGCATTATATCGCCCCCTACTGTTATAATGCTCACACAGTGCCCCCAGTATTTATATTGCCCCATACTGTTATAATGCTCACACAGTGCCCCAGTATTTATATTGCCCCCTATTGTTATAATGCTCATTTTGAAGTGACCCCCAGTATTTATACGGCCTCCTACTGTCATAATGCTCACACAGTGCCCCCAGTATTTATATTGCCCCATACTGTTATAATGCTCACCCTGAAGCGCCCCAGTATTTATATCGCCCCCTACTGTTATAATGCTCACACAGTGCCCCCAGTATTTATATTGCCCCATACTGTTATAATGCTCACACAGTGCCCCAGTATTTATATTGCCCCCTATTGTTATAATGCTCATTTTGAAGTGACCCCCAGTATTTATACGGCCTCCTACTGTCATAATGCTCACACAGTGCCCCCAGTATTTATATTGCCCCCTACTGTTATAATGCTCACCCTGAAGCGCCCCAGTATTTATATCGCCCCCTACTGTTATAATGCTCACACAGTGCCCCCAGTATTTATATCGCCCCCTACTGTTATAAATACTGGGGCACTGTGTGAGCATTATAACAGTAGGGGGCGATATAAATACTGGGGGCACTGTGTGAGCATTATAACAGTAGGGGGCGATATAAATACTGGGGCGCTTCAGGGTGAGCATTATAACAGTAGGGGGCAATATAAATACTGGGGGCACTGTCTGAGCATTATGACAGTAGGAGGCCGTATAAATACTGGGGGTCACTTCAAAATGAGCATTATAACAATAGGGGGCAATATAAATACTGGGGCACTGTGTGAGCATTATAACAGTATGGGGCAATATAAATACTGGGGCACTGTGTGAGCATTATAACAGTAGGGGGCGATATAAATACTGGGGCACTGTGTGAGCATTATAACAGTATGGGGCAATATAAATACTGGGGCACTGTGAGCATTATAACAGTAGGGGGCGATATAAATACTGGGGGCACTGTGTGAGCATTATAACAGTATGGGGCAATATAAATACTGGGGCACTGTGTGAGCATTATAACAGTATGGGGCAATATAAATACTGGGGCACTGTGTGAGCATTATAACAGTAGGGGGCGATATAAATACTGGGGCACTGTGTGAGCATTATATCGCCCCCTACTGTTATAATGCTCACACAGTGCCCCAGTATTTATATTGCCCCATACTGTTATAATGCTCACACAGTGCCCCAGTATTTATATTGCCCCATACTGTTATAATGCTCACACAGTGCCCCCAGTATTTATATCGCCCCCTACTGTTATAATGCTCACACAGTGCCCCCAGTATTTATATTGCCCCATACTGTTATAATGCTCACACAGTGCCCCCAGTATTTATATTGCCCCATACTGTTATAATGCTCACACAGTGCCCCCAGTATTTATATTGCCCCATACTGTTATAATGCTCACACAGTGCCCCCAGTATTTATATTGCCCCATACTGTTATAATGCTCACACAGTGCCCCCAGTATTTATATCGCCCCCTACGGTCCCGGAGGGACCGGCCCAACACACAGCGCAGTGATCGTGGGGCCTCCGCACCTAGATGTCACATGACATGTCAGAAGTACTGACCGCTGGGGTCTGAGTGCGGGGCCTCTACAGATTATCAGGATGACTGGGGCCAGTGCTCCCCCCCTTCAGTCAAGTGATCGTGGGGCCTCCGCACCCGGATGTCACATGACATAAGTACTGACCGGTGGGGTCTGAGTGCGGGGCCCCTACAGATTATCAGGATGATTGGGCCCAGTGCTCCCCCCCCCCCTTTAGTCCAGTGATCGTGGGGCCTCCGGACCCGGATGTCACATGACACATCAGCGGTTTTATTAACCTTCAGTCACATTATGCAGTTACCACCGACTGACACGAGGCGCGGAATAACACGATTTATTGTTGTCCAGCAGCTGCTGCAGGAGGAGGAGGAGGCGCCGATACCCGAATCCCACAGGTAACACGGCGTTCTGCCCATACCCGAATCCCACAGGTAACACGGCGTTCTGCCGACATCTGAATCCCACAGGTAACACTATGTTCTGCCGACATCTGAATCCCACAGGTAACACGGCGTTCTGCCCACATCCGAATCCCACAGGTAACACGGCGTTCTGCCGACATCTGAATCCCACAGGTAACACGGCGTTCTGCCGACATCCGAATCCCACAGGTAACACGGCGTTCTGCCGACATCTGAATCCCACAGGTAACACGGCGTTCTGCCGACATCTGAATCCCACAGGTAACACGGCGTTCTGCCGACATCTGAATCCCACAGGTAACACGGCGTTCTGCCGACATCCGAATCCCACAGGTAACACGGCGTTCTGCCGACATCTGAATCCCACAGGTAACACGATGTTCTGCCGACATCTGAATCCAACAGGTAACACGGCTTTCTGCCGACATCTGAATCCCACAGGTAACACGGCGTTCTGACACTGTTCTTTAGGAGCAGCAGAGCTGAGTTTTCCTACAGGAGAGGCCTACGGGTAAGGCCTCATGCACACGACCGTATTTTTTTGCCGTGATCCGTGACCGTTTTTTCGTCCGTGGGTCTTCCTTGATTTTTGGAGGATCCACGGACATGAAAAAAAAGTAGTTTCGGTGTCCGCCTGGCCGTGCGGAGCCAAACGGATCCGTCCTGAATTACAATGCAAGTCAATGGGGACGGATCCGTTTGACGTTGACACAATATGGTGCCATTTCAAAACGGATCCGTCCCCCATTGACTTTCAATGTAAAGTCTGGAGTCCCTTTTATACCATCGGATCGGAGTTTTCTCCAATCCGATGGTATATTTTAACTTGAAGCGTCCCCATCACCATGGGAACGCCTCTATGTTAGAATATACTGTCGGATATGAGTTAGATCGTGAAACCTCATTTCCGACAGTATATTCTAACACAGAGGCGTTCCCATGGTGATGGGGACGCTTCTAGTTAGAATATACTACAAACTGTGTACATGACTGCTCCCTGCTGCCTAGCAGCATCCGATCTCTTACAGAGGGCCGTGATCAGCACAATTAACCCCTCAGGTGCCGCACCTGAAGGGGTTAATTGTACTATCATATCCCCCTGTAAGAGATCAGGGCTGCCAGGCAGCAGGGGGCAGACCCCCCCCCTCCCCAGTTTGAATATCATTGGTGGCCAGTGCGGCCCCCCCCCCCCTTCCTCCCTCTATTGTAATAATTCGTTGGTGGCACAGTGTGCCCCCCCCGCCCCCCCCTTCCTCCCTCTATTGTAATAATTCGTTGGTGGCACAGTGTGCGCCCCCCATCGGCCCCCCCCTCCCTCTATAGCATTAACAACATTGGTGGCCAGTGTGCGGCCTCCCATCTCTCCCCCCCCCTCCCCCCCGATCATTGGTGGCAGCGGGTTACTAGCAATAGTACAATAGTAAAAGATTCATACTTACCTGGGAGCTGCGATGTCTGTGTCCGGCCGGGAGCTCCTCCTACTGGTAAGTGACAGTTCATTTAGCAATGCGCCGCACAGACCTGTCACTTACCAGTAGGTGGAGCTCCCGGCCGGACACGAACATCGCAGCAGCAGGTAAGTATGAATCTTCTACTATTGTACTATTGCTAAGTAACCATGGCAACCAGGACTGTAGTAGCGTCCTGGTTGCCATTGTTACCGATCGGAGCCCCAGCGATTAAACTGGGACTCCGATCGGAACTCCGCTGCCACCAACGAATTATTACAATAGAGGGAGGGAGGGGGGGGGGGGGGGCGCACACTGTGCCACCAACGAATTATTACAATAGAGGGAGGGGGGGCCGCACTGGCCACCAACCTATTATTACAATAGAGGGGGGGGGGGGGCCGCACTGGCCACCAATGATATTCAAACTGGGGAGGGGGGGGGGGGGGTCTGCCCCCTGCTGCCTGGCAGCCCTGATCTCTTACAGGGGGATATGATAGTACAATTAACCCTTTCAGGTGCCGCACCTGAAGGGGTTAATTGTGCTGATCACGGCCCCTTGTAAGAGATCGGGTGCTGCCAGGCAGCAGGGGGCAGTCTTGTACACAGTTTGTAGTGTATTCTAACTAGAAGCGTCCCCATCACCATGGGGACGCCTCTGTGTTAGAATATACTGTCGGTTCTGAGTTCAGCTTTGAAAAAGCTTTTATGCAGACGGATCTTCGGATCCGTCTGTATAAAAACTAACCTACGGCCACGGATCACGGACACGGATGCCAATCTTGTGTGCATCCGTGTTCTTTCACGAACCGTGAACCGTTGGCCGTGAAAAAAATAGGACAGGTCATATATTTTTTTGACGGACAGGAAACACGGATCACGGATGCGGCTGCAAAACGGTGCATTTTCCGATTTTTCCACGGACCCATTGAAAGTCAATGGGTCCGCGAAAAAAAACTGAAAACGGCACAACGGCCACGGGTGCACACAGCGGTCGTGTGCATGAGGCCTAAAGCCGATTTTATAAGATAAAAGCAAAACCATGAAAAGCTTTCACGTGACACGCAGAGGTCGGGCTCTGTCCTGACGGACACAGAACGGGACAACACGGTTTTAGGGCTCTTTCACACCTGCGTTCTTGTCTTCCGGCACAGAGTTCCGTCGTCGGGGCTCTATGCCGGAAGAATCCTGATCAGGATTATCCTAATGCATTCTGAATGGAGAGAAATCCGTCCAGGATGCATCAGGATGTCTTCAGTTCCGGAACGGAACGTTTTTTGGCCGGAGAAAATACCGCAGCATGCTGCGCTTTTTGCTCCGGCCAAAAATCCGGAACACTTGCCGCAAGGCCGGATCCGGAATTAATGCCCATTGGAAGGCATTGATCCGGATCCGGCCTTAAGCTAAACGTCGTTTCGGCGCATTGCCGGAGCCTACATTTAGCTTTTTCAGAGTGGTTACCATGGCTGCCGGGACGCTAAAGTCCTGGCAGCCATGGTAAAGTGTAGCGGGGAGCGGGGGAGCAGTATACTTACCGTCCGTGCGGCTCCCGGGGCGCTCCAGAGTGACGTCAGGGCGCCACAAGCGCATGGATCATGTGATCGCATGGATCACGTCATCCATGCGCATGGGGCGCTCTGACGTTATTCTGGAGCCGCACGGACTAAGTATAACGCTCCCCCGATCCCCGCTCCTACTATGGCAACCAGGACTTTAATAGCGTCCTGGCTGCCATAGTAACACTGAAAGCATTTGGAAGACGGTTCCGTCTTCAAATGCTTTCAGGACACTTGCGTTTTTCCGGATCCGGCGGGCACCTCCGGCAACGGAAGTGCACGCCGGATCCGGACAACGCAAGTGTGAAAGAGGCCTTAGTCATTTCATATGGACAAACTTGGCAGATTTACTAAGGTGCACTGTGTGAACACAGGACAGAGACAGGAACCATCACCACAAAGAAGAAAGAACAGGTTTATAATGGGATGTAAAGTGCCCGCTCCCCGCACCGACCGGGACCCTGCCAGGGAGGTTGGACGGGCGGAGAAGAAACTCTGCTGATCTGCAGTACAGCACCGGGTGTGCCGGCACACAGGCGGGAGCGGCCAGGAGAACCTCTGCTGGTCTGCAGTACAGCACCGGGTGTGCCGGCACACAGGCAGGAGCGGCCAGGAGAACCTCTGCTGGTCTGCAGTACAGCACCGGGTGTGCCGGCACACAGGCAGGAGAACCTCTGCTGGTCTGCAGTACAGCACCGGGTGTGCCGGCACACAGGCAGGAGAACCTCTGCTGGTCTGCAGTACAGCACCGGGTGTGCCGGCACACAGGCAGGAGCGGCCAGGAGAACCTCTGCTGGTCTGCAGTACAGCACCGGGTGTGCCGGCACACAGGCGGGAGCGGCCAGGAGAACCTCTGCTGGTCTGCAGTACAGCACCGGGAGTGCCGTCACACAGGCGGGAGCGGCCAGGAGAACCTCTGCTGGTCTGCAGTACAGCACCGGGAGTGCCGTCACACAGGCGGGAGCGGCCAGGAGAACCTCTGCTGGTCTGCAGTACAGCACCGGGTGTGCCGGCACACAGGCGGGAGAACCTCTGCTTGTCTGTAGTACAGCACCGGGTGTGCCAGCACACAGGCGGGAGAACCTCTGCTGGTCTGCAGTACAGCACCGGGTGTGTCGGCACACAGGCAGGAGCGGCCAGGAGAACCTCTGCTGGTCTGCAGTACAGCACCGGGTGTGCCGGCACACAGGCAGGGAGCGGCCAGGAGAACCTCTGCTGGTCTGCAGTACAGCACCGGGTGTGCCGGCACACAGGCAGGAGCGGCCAGGAGAACCTCTGCTGGTCTGCAGTACAGCACCGGGTGTGCCGGCACACAGGCAGGGAGCGGCCAGGAGAACCTCTGCTGGTCTGCAGTACAGCACCGGGTGTGGCGGCACACAGGCAGGAGAACCTCTGCTGGTCTGCAGTAAAGCACCGGGTGTGCCGGCACACAGGCGGGGGCGGCCAGGAGAACCTCTGCTGGTCTGCAGTACAGCACCGGGTGTGCCGGCACACAGGCGGGAGCGGCCAGGAGAACCTCTGCTGGTCTGCAGTACAGCACCGGGTGTGCCGGCACACAGGCAGGAGAACCTCTGCTGGTCTGCAGTACAGCACCGGGTGTGCCGGCACACAGGCAGGAGAACCTCTGCTGGTATGCAGTACAGCACCGGGTGTGCCGGCACACAGGCAGGAGCGGCCAGGAGAACCTCTGCTGGTCTGCAGTACAGCACCGGGTGTGCCGGCACACAGGCAGGAGAACCTCTGCTGGTCTGCAGTACAGCACCGGGTGTGCCGGCACACAGGCAGGACGGGCCAGGAGAACCTCTGCTGGTCTGCAGTACAGCACCGGGTGTGCCGGCACACAGGCAGGAGCGGCCAGGAGAACCTCTGCTGGTCTGCAGTACAGCACCGGGTGTGCCGGCACACAGGGAGGATCGGCCAGGAGAACCTCTGCTGGTCTGCAGTACAGCACCGGGTGTGCCGGCACACAGACGGGAGCGGCCAGGAGAACCTCTGCTGGTCTGCTGTACAGCACCGGGTGTGCCGGCACACAGGCGGGAGAACCTCTGCTGGTCTGCAGTACAGCACCGGGTGTGCCGGCACACAGGCGGGAGAACCTCTGCAGGTCTGCAGTACAGCACCGGGTGTGCCGGCACACAGGCAGGAGCGGCCAGGAGAACCTCTGCTGGTCTGCAGTACAGCACCGGGTGTGCCGACACACAGGCAGGAGCGGCCAGGAGAACCTCTGCTGGTCTGCAGTACAGCACCGGGTGTGCCGGCACACAGGCAGGAGCGGCCAGGACCTCTGCCGGTCTGCAGTACAGCACCGGGTGTGCCGGCACACAGGCAGGACGGGCCAGGACAACCTCTGCTGGTCTGCAGTACAGCACCGGGTGTGCCGGCACACAGGCGGGAGCGGCCAGGAGAACCTCTGCTGGTCTGCAGTACAGCACCGGGTGTGCCGGCACACAGGCAGGAGAACCTCTGCTGGTCTGCAGTACAGCACCGGGTGTGCCGGCACACAGGCAGGAGCGGCCAGGAGAACCTCTGCTGGTCTGCAGTACAGCACCGGGTGTGCCGGCACACAGGCGGGAGAACCTCTGCTGGTCTGCAGTACAGCACCGGGTGTGCCGGCACACAGGCAGGAGAACCTCTGCTGGTCTGCAGTACAGCACCGGGTGTGCCGGAACACAGGCAGGACGGGCCAGGAGAACCTCTGCTGGTCTGCAGTACAGCACCGGGTGTGCCGGCACACAGGGAGGATCGGCCAGGAGAACCTCTGCTGGTCTGCAGTACAGCACCGGGTGTGCCGGCACACAGACGGGAGCGGCCAGGAGAACCTCTGCTGGTCTGCAGTACAGCACCGGGTGTGCCGGCACACAGGCGGGAGAACCTCTGCTGGTCTGCAGTACAGCACCGGGTGTGCCGGCACACAGGCGGGAGAACCTCTGCTGGTC
Organism: Bufo bufo; assembly: GCF_905171765.1. NCBI lineage: Eukaryota > Metazoa > Chordata > Amphibia > Anura > Bufonidae > Bufo > Bufo bufo. The sequence goes on along the minus strand of NC_053389.1, from coordinate 29,908 downwards.
TGCAGTACAGCACCGGGTGTGCCGGCACACAGGCGGGAGAACCTCTGCTGGTCTGCAGTACAGCACCGGGTGTGCCGGCACACAGGCGGGAGAACCTCTGCTGGTCTGCAGTACAGCACCGGGTGTGCCGGCACACAGGCGGGAGAACCTCTGCTGGTCTGCAGTACAGCACCGGGTGTGCCGGCACACAGGCAGGAGCGGCCAGGAGAACCTCTGCTGGTCTGCAGTACAGCACCGGGTGTGCCGGCACACAGGCAGGAGCGGCCAGGACCTCTGCCGGTCTGCAGTACAGTACCGGGTGTGCCGGCACACAGGCAGGAGAACCTCTGCTGGTCTGCAGTACAGCACCGGGTGTGCCGGCACACAGGCAGGACGGGCCAGGAGAACCTCTGCTGGTCTGCAGTACAGCACCGGGTGTGCCGGCACACAGGCGGGAGCGGCCAGGAGAACCTCTGCTGGTCTGCAGTACAGCACCGGGTGTGCCGGCACACAGGCAGGAGAACCTCTGCTGGTCTGCAGTACAGCACCGGGTGTGCCGGCACACAGGCGGGAGAACCTCTGCTGGTCTGCAGTACAGCACCGGGTGTGCCGGCACACAGGCAGGAGCGGCCAGGAGAACCTCTGCCGGTCTGCAGTACAGCACCGGGTGTGCCGGCACACAGGCAGGAGCGGCCAGGAGAACCTCTGCTGGTCTGCAGTACAGCACCGGGTGTGCCGGCACACAGGCAGGAGCGGCCAGGACCTCTGCCGGTCTGCAGTACAGTACCGGGTGTGTCGGCACACAGGCAGGAGAACCTCTGCTGGTCTGCAGTACAGCACCGGGTGTGCCGGCACACAGGCAGGACGGGCCAGGAGAACCTCTGCTGGTCTGCAGTACAGCACCGGGTGTGCCGGCACACAGGCGGGAGCGGCCAGGAGAACCTCTGCTGGTCTGCAGTACAGCACCGGGTGTGCCAGCACACAGGCAGGGAGCGGCCAGGAGAACCTCTGCTGGTCTGCAGTACAGCACCGGGTGTGGCGGCACACAGGCAGGAGCGGCCAGGAGAACCTCTGCTGGTCTGCAGTACAGCACCGGGTGTGCTGGCACACAGGCGGGAGCGGCCAGGAGAACCTCTGCTGGTCTGCAGTACAGCACCGGGTGTGCCGGCACACAGGCAGGAGCGGCCAGGAGAACCTCTGCTGGTCTGCAGTACAGCACCGGGTGTGCCGGCACACAGGCAGGAGCGGCCAGGAGAACCTCTGCTGGTCTGCAGTACAGCACCGGGTGTGCCGGCACACAGGCAGGAGAACCTCTGCTGGTCTGCAGTACAGCACCGGGTGTGCCGGCACACAGGCGGGAGAACCTCTGCTGGTCTGCAGTACAGCACCGGGTGTGCCGGCACACAGGCAGGAGCGGCCAGGAGAACCTCTGCCGGTCTGCAGTACAGCACCGGGTGTGCCGGCACACAGGCAGGAGCGGCCAGGAGAACCTCTGCTGGTCTGCAGTACAGCACCGGGTGTGCCGGCACACAGGCAGGAGCGGCCAGGACCTCTGCCGGTCTGCAGTACAGTACCGGGTGTGTCGGCACACAGGCAGGAGAACCTCTGCTGGTCTGCAGTACAGCACCGGGTGTGCCGGCACACAGGCAGGACGGGCCAGGAGAACCTCTGCTGGTCTGCAGTACAGCACCGGGTGTGCCGGCACACAGGCGGGAGCGGCCAGGAGAACCTCTGCTGGTCTGCAGTACAGCACCGGGTGTGCCAGCACACAGGCAGGGAGCGGCCAGGAGAACCTCTGCTGGTCTGCAGTACAGCACCGGGTGTGGCGGCACACAGGCAGGAGCGGCCAGGAGAACCTCTGCTGGTCTGCAGTACAGCACCGGGTGTGCCGGCACACAGGCAGGAGCGGCCAGGAGAACCTCTGCTGGTCTGCAGTACAGCACCGGGTGTGCCAGCACACAGGCAGGGAGCGGCCAGGAGAACCTCTGCTGGTCTGCAGTACAGCACCGGGTGTGCCGGCACACAGGCAGGAGAACCTCTGCTGGTCTGCAGTACAGCACCGGGTGTGCCGGCACACAGGCAGGAGCGGCCAGGAGAACCTCTGCTGGTCTGCAGTACAGCACCGGGTGTGCCGGCACACAGGGAGGAGCGGCCAGGAGAACCTCTGCTGGTCTGCAGTACAGCACCGGGTGTGAGGGGCACACAGGCGGGAGCGGCCAGGAGAACCTCTGCTGGTCTGCAGTACAGCACCGGGTGTGCCGGCACACAGGCGGGAGAACCTCTGCTGGTCTGCAGTACAGCACCGGGTGTGCCGGCACACAGGCAGGAGTGGCCAGGAGAACCTCTGCTGGTCTGCAGTACAGCACCGGGTGTGCCGGCACACAGGCGGGAGAACCTCTGCTGGTCTGCAGTACAGCACCGGGTGTGCCGGCACACAGGCAGGAGAACCTCTGCTGGTCTGCAGTACAGCACCGGGTGTGCCGGCACACAGGCAGGACGGGCCAGGAGAACCTCTGCTGGTCTGCAGTACAGCACCGGGTGTGCCGGCACACAGGGAGGATCGGCCAGGAGAACCTCTGCTGGTCTGCAGTACAGCACCGGGTGTGCCGGCACACAGACGGGAGCGGCCAGGAGAACCTCTGCTGGTCTGCAGTACAGCACCGGGTGTGCCGGCACACAGGCGGGAGAACCTCTGCTGGTCTGCAGTACAGCACCGGGTGTGCCGGCACACAGGCGGGAGAACCTCTGCTGGTCTGCAGTACAGCACCGGGTGTGCCGGCACACAGGCAGGAGCGGCCAGGACCTCTGCCGGTCTGCAGTACAGTACCGGGTGTGTCGGCACACAGGCAGGAGAACCTCTGCTGGTCTGCAGTACAGCACCGGGTGTGCCGGCACACAGGCAGGACGGGCCAGGAGAACCTCTGCTGGTCTGCAGTACAGCACCGGGTGTGCCGGCACACAGGCGGGAGCGGCCAGGAGAACCTCTGCTGGTCTGCAGTACAGCACCGGGTGTGCCAGCACACAGGCAGGGAGCGGCCAGGAGAACCTCTGCTGGTCTGCAGTACAGCACCGGGTGTGGCGGCACACAGGCAGGAGCGGCCAGGAGAACCTCTGCTGGTCTGCAGTACAGCACCGGGTGTGCCGGCACACAGGCAGGAGCGGCCAGGAGAACCTCTGCTGGTCTGCAGTACAGCACCGGGTGTGCCAGCACACAGGCAGGGAGCGGCCAGGAGAACCTCTGCTGGTCTGCAGTACAGCACCGGGTGTGCCGGCACACAGGCAGGAGAACCTCTGCTGGTCTGCAGTACAGCACCGGGTGTGCCGGCACACAGGCAGGAGCGGCCAGGAGAACCTCTGCTGGTCTGCAGTACAGCACCGGGTGTGCCGGCACACAGGGAGGAGCGGCCAGGAGAACCTCTGCTGGTCTGCAGTACAGCACCGGGTGTGAGGGGCACACAGGCGGGAGCGGCCAGGAGAACCTCTGCTGGTCTGCAGTACAGCACCGGGTGTGCCGGCACACAGGCGGGAGAACCTCTGCTGGTCTGCAGTACAGCACTGGGTGTGCCGGCACACAGGCAGGAGTGGCCAGGAGAACCTCTGCTGGTCTGCAGTACAGCACCGGGTGTGCCGGCACACAGGCGGGAGAACCTCTGCTGGTCTGCAGTACAGCACCGGGTGTGCCGGCACACAGGCAGGAGAACCTCTGCTGGTCTGCAGTACAGCACCGGGTGTGCCGGCACACAGGCAGGACGGGCCAGGAGAACCTCTGCTGGTCTGCAGTACAGCACCGGGTGTGCCGGCACACAGGGAGGATCGGCCAGGAGAACCTCTGCTGGTCTGCAGTACAGCACCGGGTGTGCCGGCACACAGACGGGAGCGGCCAGGAGAACCTCTGCTGGTCTGCAGTACAGCACCGGGTGTGCCGGCACACAGGCGGGAGAACCTCTGCTGGTCTGCAGTACAGCACCGGGTGTGCCGGCACACAGGCGGGAGAACCTCTGCTGGTCTGCAGTACAGCACCGGGTGTGCCGGCACACAGGCAGGAGCGGCCAGGACCTCTGCCGGTCTGCAGTACAGTACCGGGTGTGCCGGCACACAGGCAGGAGAACCTCTGCTGGTCTGCAGTACAGCACCGGGTGTGCCGGCACACAGGCAGGACGGGCCAGGAGAACCTCTGCTGGTCTGCAGTACAGCACCGGGTGTGCCGGCACACAGGCGGGAGCGGCCAGGAGAACCTCTGCTGGTCTGCAGTACAGCACCGGGTGTGCCGGCACACAGGCAGGAGAACCTCTGCTGGTCTGCAGTACAGCACCGGGTGTGCCGGCACACAGGCAGGATGGGCCAGGAGAACCTCTGCTGGTCTGCAGTACAGCACCGGGTGTGCCGGCACACAGGCGGGAGAACCTCTGCTGGTCTGCAGTACAGCACCGGGTGTGCCGGCACACAGGCGGGAGAACCTCTGCTGGTCTGCAGTACAGCACCGGGTGTGCCGGCACACAGGCAGGAGCGGCCAGGAGAACCTCTGCTGGTCTGCAGTACAGGAGCGGGTGTGCCGGCACACAGGCAGGAGCGGCCAGGAGAACCTCTGCTGGTCTGCAGTACAGCACCGGGTGTGCCGGCACACAGGCAGGACGGGCCAGGAGAACCTCTGCTGGTCTGCAGTACAGCATCGGGTGTGCCGGCACACAGGCAGGGAGCGGCCAGGAGAACCTCTGCTGGTCTGCATTACAGCACCGGGTGTGCCGGCACACAGGGAGGAGCGGCCAGGAGAACCTCTGCTGGTCTGCAGTACAGCACCGGGTGTGCCGGCACACAGGCGGGAGAACCTCTGCTGGTCTGCAGTACAGCACCGGGTGTGCCGGCACACAGGCAGGAGAACCTCTGCTGGTCTGCAGTACAGCACCGGGTGTGCCGGCACACAGGCAGGAGAACCTCTGCTGGTCTGCAGTACAGCACCGGGTGTGCCGGCACACAGGCGGGAGAACCTCTGCTGGTCTGCAGTACAGCACCGGGTGTGCCGGCACACAGGCGGGAGAACCTCTGCTGGTCTGCAGTACAGCACCGGGTGTGCCGGCACACAGGCGGGAGCGGCCAGGAGAACCTCTGCTGGTCTGCAGTACAGCACCAGGTGTGCCGGCACACAGGCAAGAGAACCTCTGCTGGTCTGCAGTACAGCACCGGGTGTGCCGGCACACAGGCAGGAGAACCTCTGCTGGTCTGCAGTGCAGCATCGGGTGTGCCGGCACACAGGCAGGAGAACCTCTGCTGGTCTGCAGTACAGCACCGGGTTTGCCGGCACACAGGCAGGAGAACATCTGCTGGTCTGCAGTACAGCACCGGGTGTGCCGGCACACAGGCAGGAGAACCTCTGCTGGTCTGCAGTACAGCACCGGGTTTGCCGGCACACAGGCAGGAGAACCTCTGCTGGTCTGCAGTACAGCACCGGGTGTGCCGGCACACAGGCAGGAGAACCTCTGCTGGTCTGCAGTGCAGCACCGGGTGTGCCGGCACACAGGCAGGAGAAACTCTGCTGGTCTGCAGTGCAGCACCGGGTGTGCCGGCACACAGGCAGGAGAACCTCTGCTGGTTTGCAGTACAGCATCGGGTGTGCCGGCACACAGGCAGGACGGGCCAGGAGAACCTCTGCTGGTCTGCAGTACAGCACCGGGTGTGCCGGCACACAGGCAGGAGAACCTCTGCTGGTCTGCAGTACAGCACCGGGTGTGCCGGCACACAGGCAGGAGCGGCCAGGAGAACCTCTGCTGGTCTGCAGTACAGCACCGGGTGTGCCGGCACACAGGCGGGAGCGGCCAGGAGAACCTCTGCTGGTCTGCAGTACAGCACCGGGTGTGCCGTCACACAGGCGGGAGCGGCCAGGAGAACCTCTGCTGGTCTGCAGTACAGCACCGGGTGTGCCGGCACACAGGCGGGAGAACCTCTGCTGGTCTGCAGTACAGCACCGGGTGTGCCGGCACACAGGCGGGAGAACCTCTGCTGGTCTGCAGTACAGCACCGGGTGTGCCGGCACACAGGCAGGAGCGGCCAGGACCTCTGCCGGTCTGCAGTACAGTACCGGGTGTGCCGGCACACAGGCAGGAGAACCTCTGCTGGTCTGCAGTACAGCACCGGGTGTGCCGGCACACAGGCAGGACGGGCCAGGAGAACCTCTGCTGGTCTGCAGTACAGCACCGGGTGTGCCGGCACACAGGCGGGAGCGGCCAGGAGAACCTCTGCTGGTCTGCAGTACAGCACCGGGTGTGCCGGCACACAGGCAGGAGAACCTCTGCTGGTCTGCAGTACAGCACCGGGTGTGCCGGCACACAGGCAGGATGGGCCAGGAGAACCTCTGCTGGTCTGCAGTACAGCACCGGGTGTGCCGGCACACAGGCGGGAGAACCTCTGCTGGTCTGCAGTACAGCACCGGGTGTGCCGGCACACAGGCGGGAGAACCTCTGCTGGTCTGCAGTACAGCACCGGGTGTGCCGGCACACAGGCAGGAGCGGCCAGGAGAACCTCTGCTGGTCTGCAGTACAGGAGCGGGTGTGCCGGCACACAGGCAGGAGCGGCCAGGAGAACCTCTGCTGGTCTGCAGTACAGCACCGGGTGTGCCGGCACACAGGCAGGACGGGCCAGGAGAACCTCTGCTGGTCTGCAGTACAGCACCGGGTGTGCCGGCACACAGGCAGGGAGCGGCCAGGAGAACCTCTGCTGGTCTGCAGTACAGCACCGGGTGTGCCGGCACACAGGGAGGAGCGGCCAGGAGAACCTCTGCTGGTCTGCAGTACAGCACCGGGTGTGCCGGCACACAGGCGGGAGAACCTCTGCTGGTCTGCAGTACAGCACCGGGTGTGCCGGCACACAGGCAGGAGCGGCCAGGAGAACCTCTGCTGGTCTGCAGTACAGCACCGGGTGTGCCGGCACACAGGCGGGAGAACCTCTGCTGGTCTGCAGTACAGCACCGGGTGTGCCGGCACACAGGCAGGAGCGGCCAGGACCTCTGCCGGTCTGCAGTACAGTACCGGGTGTGCCGGCACACAGGCAGGAGAACCTCTGCTGGTCTGCAGTACAGCACCGGGTGTGCCGGCACACAGGCAGGACGGGCCAGGAGAACCTCTGCTGGTCTGCAGTACAGCACCGGGTGTGCCGGCACACAGGCGGGAGCGGCCAGGAGAACCTCTGCTGGTCTGCAGTACAGCACCGGGTGTGCCGGCACACAGGCAGGAGAACCTCTGCTGGTCTGCAGTACAGCACCGGGTGTGCCGGCACACAGGCAGGATGGGCCAGGAGAACCTCTGCTGGTCTGCAGTACAGCACCGGGTGTGCCGGCACACAGGCGGGAGAACCTCTGCTGGTCTGCAGTACAGCACCGGGTGTGCCGGCACACAGGCGGGAGAACCTCTGCTGGTCTGCAGTACAGCACCGGGTGTGCCGGCACACAGGCAGGAGGGGCCAGGAGAACCTCTGCTGGTCTGCAGTACAGGAGCGGGTGTGCCGGCACACAGGCAGGAGCGGCCAGGAGAACCTCTGCTGGTCTGCAGTACAGCACCGGGTGTGCCGGCACACAGGCAGGACGGGCCAGGAGAACCTCTGCTGGTCTGCAGTACAGCACCGGGTGTGCCGGCACACAGGCAGGGAGCGGCCAGGAGAACCTCTGCTGGTCTGCAGTACAGCACCGGGTGTGCCGGCACACAGGGAGGAGCGGCCAGGAGAACCTCTGCTGGTCTGCAGTACAGCACCGGGTGTGCCGGCACACAGGCGGGAGAACCTCTGCTGGTCTGCAGTACAGCACCGGGTGTGCCGGCACACAGGCAGGAGCGGCCAGGAGAACCTCTGCTGGTCTGCAGTACAGCACCGGGTGTGCCGGCACACAGGCAGGAGAACCTCTGCTGGTCTGCAGTACAGCACCGGGTGTGCCGGCACACAGGCAGGAGAACCTCTGCTGGTCTGCAGTACAGCACCGGGTGTGCCGGCACACAGGCAGGAGAACCTCTGCTGGTCTGCAGTACAGCACCGGGTGTGCCGGCACACAGGCGGGAGAACCTCTGCTGGTCTGCAGTACAGCACCGGGTGTGCCGGCACACAGGCGGGAGAACCTCTGCTGGTCTGCAGTACAGCACCGGGTGTGCCGGCACACAGGCGGGAGCGGCCAGGAGAACCTCTGCTGGTCTGCAGTACAGCACCAGGTGTGCCGGCACACAGGCAAGAGAACCTCTGCTGGTCTGCAGTACAGCACCGGGTTTGCCGGCACACAGGCAGGAGAACATCTGCTGGTCTGCAGTACAGCACCGGGTGTGCCGGCACACAGGCAGGAGAACCTCTGCTGGTCTGCAGTACAGCACCGGGTTTGCCGGCACACAGGCAGGAGAACCTCTGCTGGTCTGCAGTACAGCACCGGGTGTGCCGGCACACAGGCAGGAGAACCTCTGCTGGTCTGCAGTGCAGCACCGGGTGTGCCGGCACACAGGCAGGAGAAACTCTGCTGGTCTGCAGTGCAGCACCGGGTGTGCCGGCACACAGGCAGGAGAACCTCTGCTGGTTTGCAGTACAGCATCGGGTGTGCCGGCACACAGGCAGGACGGGCCAGGAGAACCTCTGCTGGTCTGCAGTACAGCACCGGGTGTGCCGGCACACAGGCAGGAGAACCTCTGCTGGTCTGCAGTACAGCACCGGGTGTGCCGGCACACAGGCAGGAGAACCTCTGCTGGTTTGCAGTACAGCATCGGGTGTGCCGGCACACAGGCAGGACGGGCCAGGAGAACCTCTGCTGGTCTGCAGTACAGCACCGGGTGTGCCGGCACACAGGCAGGAGAACCTCTGCTGGTCTGCAGTACAGCACCGGGTGTGCCGGCACACAGGCAGGAGAACCTCTGCTGGTCTGCAGTACAGCACCGGGTGTGCCGGCACACAGGCAGGAGAACCTCTGCTGGTCTGCAGTACAGCACCGGGTGTGCCGGCACACAGGCAGGAGAAACTCTGCTGGTCTGCAGTACAGCACCGGGTGTGCCGGCACACAGGCAGGACGGGCCAGGAGAACCTCTGCTGGTCTGCAGTACAGCACCGGGTGTGCCGGCACACAGGCAGGAGAACCTCTGCTGGTCTGCAGTACAGCACCGGGTGTGCCGGCACACAGGCAGGAGAACCTCTGCTGGTCTGCAGTACAGCACCGGGTGAGCCGGCACACAGGCAGGAGAACCTCTGCTGGTCTGCAGTACAGCACCGGGTGTGCCGGCACACAGGCAGGAGAACCTCTGCTGGTCTGCAGTACAGCACCGGGTGTGCCGGCACACAGGCGGGAGAACCTCTGCTGGTCTGCAGTACAGCACCAGGTGTGCCGGCACACAGGCGGGAGAACCTCTGCTGGTCTGCAGTACAGCACCGGGTGTGCCGGCACACAGGCGGGAGCGGCCAGGAGAACCTCTGCTGGTCTGCAGTACAGCACCAGGTGTGCCGGCACACAGGCAAGAGAACCTCTGCTGGTCTGCAGTACAGCACCGGGTGTGCCGGCACACAGGCAGGAGAACCTCTGCTGGTCTGCAGTGCAGCATCGGGTGTGCCGGCACACAGGCAGGAGAACCTTTGCTGGTCTGCAGTACAGCACCGGGTTTGCCGGCACACAGGCAGGAGAACCTCTGCTGGTCTGCAGTACAGCACCGGGTGTGCCGGCACACAGGCAGGAGAACCTCTGCTGGTCTGCAGTACAGCACCGGGTTTGCCGGCACACAGGCAGGAGAACCTCTGCTGGTCTGCAGTACAGCACCGGGTGTGCCGGCACACAGGCAGGAGAACCTCTGCTGGTCTGCAGTGCAGCACCGGGTGTGCCGGCACACAGGCAGGAGAAACTCTGCTGGTCTGCAGTGCAGCACCGGGTGTGCCGGCACACAGGCAGGAGAACCTCTGCTGGTTTGCAGTACAGCATCGGGTGTGCCGGCACACAGGCAGGACGGGCCAGGAGAACCTCTGCTGGTCTGCAGTACAGCACCGGGTGTGCCGGCACACAGGCAGGAGAACCTCTGCTGGTCTGCAGTACAGCACCGGGTGTGCCGGCACACAGGCAGGAGAAACTCTGCTGGTCTGCAGTACAGCACCGGGTGTGCCGGCACACAGGCAGGAGAACCTCTGCTGGTTTGCAGTACAGCACCGGGTGTGCCGGCACACAGGCAGGAGAACCTCTGCTGGTCTGCAGTACAGCACCGGGTGTGCCGGCACACAGGCAGGAGAACCTCTGCTGGTCTGCAGTACAGCACCGGGTGTGCCGGCACACAGGCAGGAGAACCTCTGCTGGTCTGCAGTACAGCACCGGGTGTGCCGGCACACAGGCAGGAGAACCTCTGCTGGTCTGCAGTACAGCACCGGGTGTGCCGGCACACAGGCAGGACGGGCCAGGAGAACCTCTGCTGGTCTGCAGTACAGCACCGGGTGTGCCGGCACACAGGCAGGAGAACCTCTGCTGGTCTGCAGTACAGCACCGGGTGTGCCGGCACACAGGCAGGAGAACCTCTGCTGGTCTGCAGTACAGCACCGGGTGTGCCGGCATACTTCAGTGTATTCTCCATCACAGGCCATGATGTGGATTCTATATGTAAACCCCTCGGCATGTTTTCGTCTGACACTGGAGGCGCCCAGAGACCTCTGCCATGTTGTGTGACCTGCATGACATGGATCAGTAGCGGCAGGGAAACACACTTCTATAATACATAATATGGGGTGCTCTGTGTCTGCCGCACTCGCCTGGGCCACCCCTTTATCATGTCTGGTACTGGACTTTTCTGGTCAAAGACCCACATTTTCATGAAAGTAAAATTTATTTATTTTTAGGTTCAATTTATAAGAAGCCATTTTTTAAGTATTCAGAGCTGGGTGGGGGGTGATTTGCAGCCCCTGTCTTATACACAGGTCCATCAGGTTCAACCCTTCTCCGATCATTTGGGGTAATCACTGCAGGAGCCCATGACACCCGTCATCACTAGAGGTCCGACTATAGCTCCGAATTCTGGCCCATGGCCTGGATGTGGATTACCAGTGACCTCTAACCCATTCACCGTACAGGAAGCGTGGGTAGTGTCAGCCATCTTTATACCGTGCACCGAAGGAGAGAGAGAGACAGAAGAGAGGACACCTGAAAGCCTGGAGGCAGCCGCCCAGAATGTGACGTTTAAAGGGGCTATCCACAGGAGGGGTGACTGGCACGGTGGAGCGACATGGCCTCTACGGCTCCAGGCACAGAGCTGACTGAAGGACCCCTGTTCTCTGGACCACTGGGACCCCCCTTGGCCAGACCGTATGGCTATCCCATACTTCTCCGTGGGTAGGCAATACTTTTGGCAGGATAGCCCCTTTAACATTAGATTCTGCAGACAATACATGCAATTATAGTTCAAGCTGTGCAGACGAGCCCTCGGCGTTAGTAAATCTGCCTGTCCGAGGTGAAGCAGCGGGACCAGGATTTAGCGGGCAGATCCAATAAGCTTCTGGGAGGTTCCACCTCTGACCTCAAGCCAATCATGGAATATCACGGGGGCCGCTCTGTGTCACTTGGCGGGGTCTGCGGATAAAAGAATCCAATGGAATAAAAGTCAAAACACAATAGTCCAAGCAGAAACCTTAGCGCACCTCTGCTGTTCCTATAGTGCCGTATGGACAGGCAGCGGGGGCCGTGCTGGACGTCAGACCCCCACTGATCTAACATTTACCCCTTCAAAGATGTGATCTAGTTTTATATCTGGAGGCCGCGTAGGATTCAGGAGGCGCCCGCTCTGTTCTGTGCTGCGTTATGGGCGGATGGACTTTTGGCAGCACATCGTAGTTACGGATTCGGAAGGCTGTTTCCCTGCCGAAATTATTAACGCCAGTATGAATCCACTACACACAGAAAGTAGAGGAGAAGCTACTTCCTAACCAGATCTTACTCAGAAGCACCCACATGGTTAATGGAGGACATGTGAATAAAGCACTAGGGCCGAGATATAAAACTTTCTATTTAGCAGCAGCAGCAGTCTCTGACTGTGTGTCTCTGACTGTGTGTCTCTGCTGCTGCTCACTCCACCCCCTCCCCTCTCCATAGAGTTCTATTGACAGGTGTAATATTGTCCTTCAGCTGATCCCGTCCTGGACAGATTCAAAGCACATTTCAAAAAGAAATGCAAATAGCAAGGGAGGGAAGCCTGGTGGCAGCTGATAAAATAAGAAGTAGACATACATAAGATATATAGAAGATATATTACAAAGTTTCTTGGGGTTCCTCATACTATTAATTTATGCAAAGTTGTAGGAACAGTTATTGACGAGAACTTATAGTGCAGGATCGAGGATGTTCACGATAACACAAGAATATGGCTCTAATCATCCCGGGCCCTGCAGCCGCCACCAGGAATCAGAGGGCGACTCCGCAGCTCAGCTAATGCTCGGTCTTATCTCATGCACTCGTCGCATTGGATGCAGCATTTCAGCAGATGTGAACACTGGCCACATATGGATGAGGGAGCAGGAATCCGTGTTCACTAGTAGTGGGGGGACCCTGCTCCACCATATCCATATGGCCCATTAATGAGGACCTCGCACTGGGGCCTCCTTCCTTCCGAAGAAACTCCACGTCAACACTGTCCAGAGTATCTGACTGTAGGGAGACGTGCCCATCGACACGGGGGATGGTCAACTGTCAATGTACTTATACATTTCCAGGAGGAGTAACAGAAGAACAAAACCAGGCAGACTTCTATGGAAAGATTCATGGGGAAGACATGTCAGGAGAGCGGACACAAGGGTGTCCTGCAGGGACAGCCCCTCTAACACTGGCCGGATCACACTGAGAATGGAGCCGCCGAGTGGGCGGTCACACTCAGCTGTCAATCACTGTAGGACCGCCCATTTTACAAACCTTCTGAGGGTCCAGGTGCTTCGCCAGCAGTGGGCTCTGCTCTCTTCCAGGAGGTGGGTGACCCCAATCTGCTTCCCTTGTTCTATAACCTGCCGCTTGTCCACCATGAACCCAAACCGGGATCTGCATTTACCTGTGGAATACTACATTGGCCTGGCTCCTGCCGTCCTGAACACTTACAGCTCTTCTACTTACCCGATGATTTGTTTTTCTTCATCAACACATAGACTATTATCCCGGACAATCCCAAAACAACTGCTATCACGGCGATGGCAATTCCTGCGATCGCACCGCTGCCCAATCCTCCTGTGGAATCTGCGCCTGTGGAATGTAAGAGGAGACGTAAATACCAGCTGGACAAGTACTACAGGAAAAAACACCGTCACCATGACGACTAAAAAAAACACCACCGGTGACCGTGTTTGACTTCACCCCCCTACACATTCGGCAGCCGGGATCAACCGATATTGATTTTTTAGGGCCGATACCGATACCGATAATTTGTGAACTTTCAGGCCGATAATTTATACCGATATTCTGGGAATTTTCATTCTTGAAAAAAAAAATTAAAAAAAATTTCCTACACACATCTGCTGAAAATTAATGTTTATTGTTAACATGTATTTTTATTTTTTTTGTAAATCTTTCTTTTTCATTTATATTTAATTTTTTTTTTTTTTTTACTAACTTTTAGCCCCCTTAGGGACTAGAACCCTTGTCCCATTCACCCTGATAGATCTCCATCAGGGTAAATAGGAGCTCACACTGTCCCTGCTGCTCTGTGCTTTGTGCACACAGCAGCATGGAGCTTATCATGGCAGCCAGGGCTTCAGTAGCGTCCTGGCTGCCATGGTAACCGATCGGAGCCCCAGGATTACACTGCTGGGGCTCCGATCGGAGGAGGAGGGGAGAGGGGACCCTGTGGCCACTGCCACCAATGAGTAATACTGGGTGGGGGGGGCGCACTGCGCCACCAATGTTTTTACTATAGGGATGGGGGTGGGGGGCGCACTGCGCCACCAATGATTAATACTGGGGGGCTTGGGGGGGGCGCACTGCACCACCAATGAAGATGAGTCTCTCAATCATTCATATACAGGAGGCGGGAGATGGCTGCAGAATCACATAGCCGGCTCCCGACCTCTATGAGCGGTAGCTGCGATCTGTGGTACCTGAGGGGTTAACTACCGCGGATCGCAGCTACCGCTCATAGAGGTCAGGAGCCGGCTATGTGATTCTGCAGCTCCCACCTCCTGTATATGAATGAAAGACTTATGTTCATTGGTGGAGCGGTGGCCACAGCCCCTCCCCTCCTCTTGTCTTCTCTCCTCTCATTGGCGGCAGCACAGGGGGAGGAGACACTGCTTCCTTCTCCCCTGTGCTGAGGGAATGCGGAGAGCGCTGAGAGCAGTGCGTTCTGTGTTCCCAATACATTATCAGTATATCGGCAAAATAGATGCCGATACCGATAACGTTCAAAATCCTGAATATCGGCCGATAATATTGGTAAAACCGATAATCGGTCGATCCCTAGCCGGGAGTCCCCCTGCATCAAATGCATGAAGCCACCAGTAATTATACAATGTAACCCCTGAAGACGTTAAACACGTTAGGTGGCTAATGAGCGAGTGGGAGATCGACTCACCTCCACCGGCCGACACTGGGTTCACATGGGCATCACAATAATGACTGGGTAAAGCCGTGTCTAGATATACATGAATGGTCATGAAAAGGGTCCACGAAAGCCTCATCTGCACTTACAGAGCAGATCCCCAAGATCCTGAGCAGTGGGGTGGACACGGTGAATTCATCAGGGTTCGTGGACCAGTGGTGGGTCCTCTCCTCATACAGGACAGGGGTGAATTCCTCAGGTCTCATGGACATGTGGAGGGTCCTCTACTCATACAGGACGGGGTGAATTCCTCAGGTCTCATGGACAGGTGGTGGGTGCTCCCCTCATACAGGACAGGGGTGAATTCCTCAGGTCTCATGGACCAGTGGTGGGTTCTCTCCTCATACAGGACGGGATGAATTCCTCAGGTCTCATGGACCAGTGGTGGGTTCTCTCCTCATACAGGACAGGGGTGAATTCCTCAGGTCTCATGGACATGTGGAGGGCCCTCTCTTACAGGACGGGGTGAATTCCTCAGGTCTCATGGACATGTGGAGGGCCCTCTCTTACAGGACGGGGTGAATTCCTCAGGTCTCATGGACCAGTGGTGGGTTCTCTCCTCATACAGGACAGGGGTGAATTCCTCAGGTCTCATGGACAGGTGGTGGGTCCTCTACTCATACAGGACGGGATGAATTCCTCAGGTCTCATGGACATGTGGAGGGTCCTCTTACAGGACGGGGTGAATTCCTCAGGTCTCATGGACAGGTGGTGGGTGCTCTACTCATATAGGACAGAGGGTGGATTCATGGACAAGTGGAGGGCCCTCTCTTACAGGACAGGGGTGAATTCCTCAGGTCTCATGGACAGGTGGTGGGTCCTCTCCTCATACAGGACAGGGGTGAATTCATCAGGTCTCATGGACCGGTGGTGGGTCCTCTACTCATACAGGACAGGGGTGAATTCATCAGGTCTCATGGACCAGTGGTGGGTCCTCTCCTCATACAGGACAGGGGTGAATTCATCAGGTCTCATGGACATGTGGAGGGCCCTCTCTTACAGGACGGGGTGAATTCCTCAGGTCTCATGGACCAGTGGTGGGTTCTCTCCTCATACAGGACAGGGGTGAATTCCTCAGGTCTCATGGACATGTGGAGGGCCCTCTCTTACAGGACGGGGTGAATTCCTCAGGTCTCATGGACAGGTGGTGGGTCCTCTACTCATATAGGACAGAGGGTGGATTCATGGACAAGTGGAGGGCCCTCTCTTACAGGACGGGGTGAATTCCTCAGGTCTCATGGACAGGTGGAGGGCCTTCTCTTACAGGACGGGGTGAATTCCTCAGGTCTCATGGACAGGTGGTGTGGCTTTCATTATCTAGCTAGCACTGGAGACAGGAGAACTGACTGGAATGTGAGCCGCTATCGGCACAACTTACCTTTTAACGTCAGGAGCACTGTGGCATCCTGGAGTGGCATTTCCGTTTGCACGTTGACTGTGTAAAAGCCTTCATGAATCTTCTGGACATTGCTAATCTGTAAGGAGCCATTTTCAAACACGTCAGCTTCTGTGAAGTACCTCTTTCCAAAGTTCTTTGGGGCGTTTCTGTTGAACCTTATGATCTGAAATTCTGCGCTCGTGTTCTTTCCTTTGTACCAATCTGCATAGAGAAGTGTCCCACGTACATCAATGACATTGAGAGTTACAGTCTCGTTGACTCCAGGAGAAGGTGGGTAAATCTCAATGCTAATACCAAAGACTGAACGCGTCCACGTGGCCAGGAGAACTGCGAGAGACAGAAACACAAAGAATGATGCGGCCATATCACAGGCCTACTGCTGGCGATGCACAGGAGGGACACATCCCCGGAAATAACCAGACCCATGACAATCAGCTGAACTCGGCAGGGTGCTCCAGATGCACCCCTTTAAGTGGAGTGGATGGTAAAGGGAAGATTGAAAATCTGTATCAAAAAGGAGAAAGAGCCCCCAGAGAGGCCTTTGTAAATAGCAATGGAGGTCTATGGGACAAATACGCCAAACCCAGAAAGTTCTGCCATGTTCCAAAAACACCACGGATGAAAAAAAAGAAACAATGTACTGCCAGAGTGAAAAACGAAAAAAATAAAAATAAAAAATTGCCCACTATTTAATATTTCCCATAGACTTAAAAAACATCAGCCAAAAAATAAATTTAAAAAATGCTCCGATTGCCCCATGTGGGGGCTTTTTATTCTGCACCTAATTAGGTTTTCAGCCGCCACGATGCAGACATTTACCAACGTCCGGATCACGGGGAGGGGGGGGGATGGGGTCAGTGACATCAGTACAGTCTCCACGTCCTCCTCATAGTGGCAGCGCCCTGTCATAGAGGGCGGGAGTCGGGTATGCCATACCGCCGCCGGCACCCGCATCCTACACTTGTATTAACAGGTTAATTATCTTCACTGGTGGCTCAGTGCACCCCCCCTCAGTATTATACTCATTGGTGGCGCAGTGCAGCCCCCCTCAGTATTATACCCATTGGTGGCGCAGTGGACCCCCCCCCATTATACTCATTGGTGGCGCAGTGGCCACAGACCCTCCCATTTCATTGGTGGCAGCGGCACTGACTCCCTCCTTCTCCCCTGTGCTGCTGAGGAGAACATGGCGCGCGCTGAGAGCGGTGCGTGCCACGTCCTCTAACTAATACTAGGCTGCACAGTAGCACAGCCTAGTATCAGAAAATAGCAAATCCAGGTATAGAATCGAGCCGGGTCTAGAAGTATCGATATCCGGTGAAAACCTACTGCATTGCACATTTTAGGCATTTTTCCATTATCTTCTCCCAGCCGTGGTCCTCTGCGGCCTCCAGGATTTCTCCGCTCAGACGAGGTCACCTGTGGCCATTGTCTCCGGTCCCCTAACCGCTGAGACTGTATTACTCTTACCGGTAATTTCCTTTACTCGAGTCCTCCACAACGGCAGTACTCAGAGAGAGACCTCCACCCAACCAGGCGGAGACAGGAAGAATAAATTTGACTCTCCTGTGACTCCTTCCTCAGTGTCCTTCTGGTCACCTAGAGAGTCTGACCGCATGTATACTCATACACCCAAATTTAAAGAGGACCTTTCATGGGATTGTGGGTTAGAAACTGGTACGCTTACCAGATAGGGCAGCCAGCACTTTTTTTTTGGTATCTAAAATACCCCTCCTTCCCGGTGCCGTGGCCCCCGCTGTTTTTGGTGCCTGATACGTCAGAGTATCAGTACAGATATGTCTGGGTTTCTCAATGGGCGCCTCCTTGGCAGGGAACTGCCCAATCGCAGCAGAGCGTCAGAGGGAGAAGGAGACGCCCATTGAGAAACCTGGCCGTTTCCTCCATATCAGGCACCAAAAACAGCTGGGGACACAGTGCCGCCCTATCTGGTAGGCGCACCATAATCCCATGAAAGCTCCTCTAAGTCCTCCTAACCTACACTTTAATATATACATTGTGGTTTGTTTTTTTACTTTCCATCACGGAGGACTCAAGAAAAGGAAATAACCGGTAAGAGTAATAGGTTTACTCCTTTCGTCCTCCACAACGGCAATACTCAGACATACCAGATTAATAACCAGGGCTGGACAACGGCTTGCTGCATTTTTCTGCCAAAGACCAATCCTTTTTACCATGAAGGTCAAGCCTATAATGTTTAGCAGAAGTATGTGGATCTGACCATGGACCAGCCCTACATATCTGATCAACCGAGGCTTCAGCTTTTTCTGCCCGGGAAGCTGAAGCTGCTCTGGTTGAGTCTCTGGGGCACACTATTGGTAGTCCTGTAGGCCTCGCAAAAAGCCATCCTGATCCATCCAGCTGGGAATCTCCTGAAGCCTACATCCTGGAACTGCAGAAACAAAGCCTCCGATTTTCTCCAAGTTTAGTGGCTTCTAAATCTACCAGAGCCCAACGTCTCACATCAAGAGGATGAAGAGACATTTCCATATCCGTTTTAGGGTTCTCACAGAAGGAGGAAAGAACAGTCGCCTCCTGTCTGTGGAAATCCATAACCACTTTGGGAAGGAAGGAATGAGGAAACTTCCAGAATTTTCAGGAAAGGAGCCATGCATTTTAAAGCTAGGATTCCATCTAGTCTCCCGACTGATACAATGGCTACCAAAAAAACAAAAAAAAAAAATAATTACTGTTTTTAAAGGGTAAGAACTTTTAACGAGGCTTCAGACAATTGTTCAAATCCCAGGGAGAAGCCCCTGATCTAATAAAAGGTCCCAGTCTAGAGGTCCCCTTGATAAACCTAAATTATCCAAGGATGTTCAGCAATCTTCTCATCCAGGACAGAACTAAGGGCTGAGGTTTGTAATTTTAATGTGCTAGGACGTAGACCTTTATTAAATCCTACCTGCAAAAAAAAAAAATCTAAACTAGACTGAATGGACGCCTCTCGTCTAGTGGCATTTGTTTCTCACTAGGTCAGTGACATCACTAGGTTTCTCACTAGGTCAGTGACATCACTAGGTTTCTCACTAGGTCAGTGACATCACTAGGTTTCTCACTAGGTCAGTGACATCACTAGGTTTCTCACTAGGTCAGTGACATCACTAGGTTTCTCACTAGGTCAGTGACATCACTAGGTTTCTCACTAGGTCAGTGACATCACTAGGTTTCTCACTAGGTCAGTGACATCACTAGGTTTCTCACTAGGTCAGTGACATCACTAGGTTTCTCACTAGGTCAGTGACATCACTAGGTTTCTCACTAGGTCAGTGACATCACTAGGTTTCTCACTAGGTCAGTGACATCACTAGGTTTCTCACTAGGTCAGTGACATCACTAGGTTTCTCACTAGGTCAGTGACATCACTAGGTTTCTCACTAGACAGTGACATCACTAGGTTTCTCACTAGACAGTGACATCACTAGGTTTCTCACTAGACAGTGACATCACTAGGTTTCTCACTAGACAGTGACATCACTAGGTTTCTCACTAGACAGTGACATCACTAGGTTTCTCACTAGACAGTGACATCACTAGGTTTCTCACTAGGTCAGTGACATCACTAGGTTTCTCACTAGACAGTGACATCACTAGGTTTCTCACTAGACAGTGACATCACTAGGTTTCTCACTAGACAGTGACATCACTAGGTTTCTCACTAGACAGTGACATCACTAGGTTTCTCACTAGACAGTGACATCACTAGGTTTCTCACTAGGTCAGTGACATCACTAGGTTTCTCACTAGACAGTGACATCACTAGGTTTCTCACTAGGTCAGTGACATCACTAGGTTTCTCACTAGGTCAGTGACATCACTAGGTTTCTCACTAGGTCAGTGACATCACTAGGTTTCTCACTAGGTCAGTGACATCACTAGGTTTCTCACTAGGTCAGTGACATCACTAGGTTTCTCACTAGACAGTGACATCACTAGGTTTCTCACTAGACAGTGACATCACTAGGTTTCTCACTAGACAGTGACATCACTAGGTTTCTCACTAGACAGTGACATCACTAGGTTTCTCACTAGACAGTGACATCACTAGGTTTCTCACTAGACAGTGACATCACTAGGTTTCTCACTAGGTCAGTGACATCACTAGGTTTCTCACTAGGTCAGTGACATCACTAGGTTTCTCACTAGGTCAGTGACATCACTAGGTTTCTCACTAGACAGTGACATCACTAGGTTTCTCACTAGACAGTGACATCACTAGGTTTCTCACTAGGTCAGTGACATCACTAGGTTTCTCACTAGGTCAGTGACATCACTAGGTTTCTCACTAGGTCAGTGACATCACTAGGTTTCTCACTAGGTCAGTGACATCACTAGGTTTCTCACTAGACAGTGACATCACTAGGTTTCTCACTAGACAGTGACATCACTAGGTTTCTCACTAGACAGTGACATCACTAGGTTTCTCACTAGACAGTGACATCACTAGGTTTCTCACTAGACAGTGACATCACTAGGTTTCTCACTAGACAGTGACATCACTAGGTTTCTCACTAGGTCAGTGACATCACTAGGTTTCTCACTAGGTCAGTGACATCACTAGGTTTCTCACTAGGTCAGTGACATCACTAGGTTTCTCACTAGACAGTGACATCACTAGGTTTCTCACTAGACAGTGACATCACTAGGTTTCTCACTAGACAGTGACATCACTAGGTTTCTCACTAGGTCAGTGACATCACTAGGTTTCTCACTAGGTCAGTGACATCACTATTCTGAGCAGAGGCAAAGAGATCTATTTGTGGAGTTCCCCGTTTTGTCACAATCTGCCTGAACATACGAGTGCTCTACTCTCCCGGATCTAACCGGACCTGCTCATATTTGGTTTTCCTCTCCGATGCACCGCTGCAAGAGATTTTATGTTGGATTCTGCCCAGCAAAAAATATTTTGGGATATTTTTTGTAGTGATACACTCCTGGTTCCTCCTTTATTTCCCAGAATACACCACTGCAAGATCCTGGAATGGGCCTGAACCCAACTGATGGCAGGACTGCAAGATGTCCCAGTGCCCAATAAGGACACTGAGGGGCAATTACAACGTTTTCTACTTGCTCCAAGACCTTTTCCATTTTTTGAAGGGGAAGGAAACTTTTTTGTTCTATGGAATCTGAGTGTTCCTACAAATATGATCCTTGCGATGTTTGGATTTCGTGTTGGATTTTCCCCAATTTAACACCCATCCTGGTTTGTACAGAGACTTGCCGTTTCCAGACTGGTCTTTGAATGGCCCACTATTAAGAGATGAGAAGTCTGACCTCTACCATTATCCTTGTGAATACTCTCGGGGCAGAGGTTATCCCGAATATGGAAGCAAAAAGATCTGATTTGTTTAGGAAAACCTCTGACCTTCCTTGCAGACTGGATGAGGATAATAGGCCCCCTGAAGATGGCGAGAATCCCCCAGGGTAGACCTCTCCATCTCAAACCCCTCATAGGTCATAGAACTGTTCAGGGATTTTACAATTATTATCCGATGAGTCCCAATTGGGTTTTCTATCAGATATACTGTTGAATAGTACCACGTTTTCCACGGATCCTGGGGAACAGGTACTAATAGTCTCATTGCAACTACTTTCAGTGTTCCTTCTTCCAAAACCAGTTGCAATGACTGGGAGCTCTGCACAGGAGTTACTGGGGATAGGACGGCAGGATATTCTATAGCCGGGTATTTTCTGTCCCCCCCCCCCCCACCTGAAGCCTGGCGTTCTGATTACAGGCAGGATACTACAGGTAACCGCCAGGAATTTTCTGTTACTCCCCTTCCCCCACCTGAAGCCTGGCGTCACTGATTACAGGCAGGATATTACAGGTAACAGCCGTGTATTTTCTGTTAATTCTCCCCCCTCCCCCCACCTGAAGCCTGGCGTTCTGATTACAGGCAGGATACAATAGTTAACAGCCGGGTATTTTCTGTTACTCCCCTTCCCCCACCTGAAGCCTGGCGTCACTGATTACAGGCAGGATACAATAGTTAACAGCCGGGTATTTTCTGTTACTCCCCTTCCCCCACCTGAAGCCTGGCATCACTGATCACAGGCAGGATATTACTGGCGACAGCCGGGTATTTTCTGTTACTTCCCTCCCTCCCCACACTTGTAGCATGGCATCACTGATTACAGGCAATATGAATATACTATAGGTAATAGCCGGGTATTTTCTTTAACTTCTCCCCCCCACCTGAAGCCTGGCGTCACGGATTACAGGCAGGATATTACAGGTAACAGCCGGGTATTTTCTGTTACTTCTCCCCACCCCCACCTGAAGCCTGGCGTCACGGATTACAGGCAGGATACTCTACAGGTGACAGCCGTGTATTTTCTGTTACTTCTCCCCCCTCCCCTACCTGAAGCCTGGCGTCACTGATTACAGGCAGGGTATTACAGGTAACAGCCGGGTATTTTCTGTTACTCCCCTTCCCCCACCTGAAGCCTGGCGTCACTGATTACAGGCAGGGTATTACAGGTAACAGCCGGGTATTTTCTGTTACTCCCCTTCCCCCACCTGAAGCCTGGCGTCACTGATTACAGGCAGGATATTACAGGTAACAGCCGGGTATTTTCTGTTACTCCCCTTCCCCTACCTGAAGCCTGGCGTCACTGATTACAGGCAGGATATTACAGGTAACAGCCGGGTATTTTCTGTTATTTCTCCCCCCCCCGACCTAAAGCCTGGCGTCACTGATTACAGGCAGGATATTACAGGTAACAGCCGGGTATTTTCTGTTACTACTCCCCCCCCCACCTGAAGCCTGGCATCACTGATTTCAGGCAGGATACAACAGGTAACAGCCGGGTATTTTCTGTTACTCCCCTTCCCCCACCTGAAGCCTGGCGTCACTGATTACAGGCAGGATATTACTGGTGACAGCCGGGTATTTTCTGTTACTTCCCTCCCTCCCCCCACTTGTAGCCTGGCATCACTGATTACAGGCAGTATACTATAGGTAATAGCCGGGTATTTTCTTTTACTTCTCCCCCCCACCTGAAGCCTGGCGTCACTGATCACAGGCAGGATATTACAGGTAACAGCCGTGTATTTTCTGTTACTCCCCTTCCCCTACCTGAAGCCTGGCGTCACTGATTACAGGCAGGATATTACAGGTAACAGCCGGGTATTTTCTGTTATTTCTCCCCCCCCCACCTAAAGCCTGGCGTCACTGATTACAGGCAGGATATTACAGGTAACAGCCGGGTATTTTCTGTTACTACTCCCCCCCCCACCTGAAGCCTGGCATCACTGATTTCAGGCAGGATACAACAGGTAACAGCCGGGTATTTTCTGTTACTCCCCTTCCCCCACCTGAAGCCTGGCGTCACTGATTACAGGCAGGATATTACTGGTGACAGCCGGGTATTTTCTGTTACTTCCCTCCCTCCCCCCACTTGTAGCCTGGCATCACTGATTACAGGCAGTATACTATAGGTAATAGCCGGGTATTTTCTTTTACTTCTCCCCCCCCACCTGAAGCCTGGCGTCACTGATCACAGGCAGGATATTACAGGTAACAGCCGGGTATTTTCTGTTACTACTCCCCCCCCACCTGAAGCCTGGCGTCACTGATTACAGGCAGGATATTATAGGTAACAGCCGTGTATTTTCTGTTACTCCCCTTCCCCCACCTGAAGCCTGGCGTCACTGATTACAGGCAGGATACTACAGGTAACAGCCAGGTATTTTCTGTTACTTCTCCCCACCCCCACCTGAAGCCTGGCGTCACGGATTACAGGCAGGATACTACAGGTAACAGCCGGGTATTTTCTGTTACTTCTCCCCCCCACCTGAAGCCTGGCGTCACTGATCACAGGCAGGATACTACAGGTAACAGCCGGGTATTTTCTGTTACTCCCCTTCCCCCACCTGAAGCCTGGCGTCACTGATTACAGGCAGGATACTACAGGTAACAGCCGGGTATTTTCTGTTACTTCTCCCCCCCACCTGAAGCCTGGCGTCACTGATCACAGGCAGGATACTACAGGTAACAGCCGGGTATTTTCTGTTACTCCCCTTCCCCCACCTGAAGCCTGATGTCACTGATTAGAGGCAGGATATTACAGGTAACAGCCGGGTATTTTCTGTTACTACTCCCCCCCCCACCTGAAGCCTGGCGTCACTGATTACAGGCAGGATACAACAGGTAACAGCCGGGTATTTTCTGTTACTCCCCTTCCCCCACCTAAAGCCTGGCGTCACTGATTACAGGCAGGATATTACTGGTGACAGCCGGGTATTTTCTGTTACTTCCCTCCCTCCCCCCACTTGTAGCCTGGCATCACTGATTACAGGCAGTATACTATAGGTAATAGCCGGGTATTTTCTTTTACTTCTCCCCCCCACCTGAAGCCTGGCGTCACTGATCACAGGCAGGATATTACAGGTAACAGCCGGGTATTTTCTGTTACTACTCCCCCCCCACCTGAAGCCTGGCGTCACTGATTACAGGCAGGATATTACAGGTAACAGCCGGGTATTTTCTGTTACTTCTCCCCCCCCCCCCCACCTAAAGCCTGGCGTCACTGATTACAGGCAGGATATTACAGGTAACAGCCGGGTATTTTCTGTTACTCCCCTTCCCCCACCTGAAGCCTGGCGTCACTGATTACAGGCAGGATACTACAGGTGACAGCCGGGTATTTTCTGTTACTTCCCTCCCTCCCCCCACTTGTAGCCTGGCGTCACGGATTACAGGCAGGATACTACAGGTAACAGCCGGGTATTTTCTGTTACTTCTCCCCATACCCCCGGAAGCCTGGCGTCACTGATTACAGGCAGGATACTACAGGTAACAGCCGAGTATTTTCTGTTACTTCTCCCCAGGGTGGATTTGATTTAGATCCTAGTTTTCTACATAAAGACTGATTCTCGCTGGTATAACTTGTAATATGGAAGTAGATGAAGGTTTTCAGAATAACAGCTTTTCATATTCGGTGGATTCTGCCTTCAGAGGTTTGTAGACGTTAGGATTAAGGTCTTTTTCTCCGCTCTGTTCATGTTATAACAGTTTTGCTGTGAAGAAGAGGCGGCCTGTGATCTCTGCTCAGTCATATTCAGTTTTGAGAACTGCGACAGTAAACCAAGCCTCTGTGATAATATCTTGTAGGAACGGCCAATAATCCTACAGAAACCTCTGGAGGAGCCGGACCTTGTGAATGGATACATGGAGTTACACATGTACAGCCTTATTCTAATAAACTCATCTTTATTTCATGATGGAAAAACCTTTGGATGGTAATAGGTTTTCCTCAAAAATAATTTTATATAAAGAAAAATCCAATTTAAATCAAAAGAATCTGATAAAAAAAAAAAAAAATAATAATCATTGATTTTTATCCACCCTGTTTCTCCCCCGCCCACCTGAAGCCTGGCGTCATCGATTACACGATTACAGGCAGTGTACTACAGGTAACAGCCGGGTATTTTCTGTTACTTCCCCCCGCCCCCCCAACTGAAGCCTAGCATCACTGATTACAGGCAGGGTACTACAGGTGAGAGCCGGGTATTTTCTGTTACTTCCCCCCAACCCCCCCAACTGAAGCCTAGCATCACTGATTACAGGCAGGGTACTACAGGTGACAGCCGGGTATTTTCTGTTACTTCTCCACCCTCCCCCCACCTGAAGCCTGTCGTCATCGATTACACGATTACAGGCAGGGTACAACAGGTGACACCCGGGTATTTTCTGTTACTTCCCACCCGCCCCCCCAACTGAAGCCTAGCATCACTGCTTATAGGTAGGATATTACAGGTTAAAGCCGGGTATTTTCTGTTACTCCTGAAACTGCGCCCCCCCAACTGAAGCCTAGCATCACTGATTACAGGCAGGGTACTACAGGTGAGAGCCGGGTATTTTCTGTTACTTCCCCCCCGCCCCCCCAACTGAAGCCTGGCATCACTGATTACAGGCAGGGTACTACAGGTGAGAGCCGGGTATTTTCTGTTACTTCCCCCCCACCCCCCCAACTGAAGCCTAGCATCACTGATTACAGGCAGGGTACTACAGGTGACAGCCGGGTATTTTCTGTTACTTCTCCCCTCCCCCCCCCCCACCTAAAGCCTGGCGTCACTGATTACAGGCAGGATATTACAGGTAACAGCCGGGTATTTTCTGTTACTCCCCTTCCCCCACCTGAAGCCTGGCGTCACTGATTACAGGCAGGATACTACAGGTGACAGCCGGGTATTTTCTGTTACTTCCCTCCCTCCCCCCACTTGTAGCCTGGCGTCACGGATTACAGGCAGGATACTACAGGTAACAGCCGGGTATTTTCTGTTACTTCTCCCCATACCCCCGGAAGCCTGGCGTCACTGATTACAGGCAGGATACTACAGGTAACAGCCGGGTAATTTCTGTTACTCCCATTCCCCCACCTGAAGCCTGGCGTCACTGATCACAGGCAGGATACTACAGGTAACAGCCGGGTAATTTCTGTTACTTCCCCCCCCCACCTGAAACCTGGCGTCACTGATCACAGGCAGGATACTACAGGTAACAGCCGGGTATTTTCTGTTACTCCCATTCCCCCACCTGAAGCCTGGCGTCACTGATCACAGGCAGGATACTACAGGTAACAGCAGGGTATTTTCTGTTACTTCCCCCCCCCACCTGAAACCTGGCGTCACTGATCACAGGCAGGATACTACAGGTAACAGCCGGATATTTTCTGTTACTCCCCCCCCCCCCCTCACCTGAAACCTGGCATCACGGATTACAGGCAGGATACTACAGGTAACAGCCGGGTATTTTCTGTTACTCCCCCCCCCCCCACCTGAAACCTGGCGTCACTGATCACAGGCAGGATACTACAGGTAACAGCCGGGTATTTTCTGTTACTCCCCCCCCTCACCTGAAACCTGGTGTCACTGATCACAGGCAGGATACTACAGGTAACAGCCGGGTATTTTCTGTTACTCCCCTTCCCCCACCTGAAGCCTGATGTCACTGATTAGAGGCAGGATATTACAGGTAACAGCCGGGTATTTTCTGTTACTACTCCCCCCCCCACCTGAAGCCTGGCGTCACTGATTACAGGCAGGATACAACAGGTAACAGCCGGGTATTTTCTGTTACTCCCCTTCCCCCACCTAAAGCCTGGCGTCACTGATTACAGGCAGGATATTACTGGTGACAGCCGGGTATTTTCTGTTACTTCCCTCCCTCCCCCCACTTGTAGCCTGGCATCACTGATTACAGGCAGTATACTATAGGTAATAGCCGGGTATTTTCTTTTACTTCTCCCCCCCACCTGAAGCCTGGCGTCACTGATCACAGGCAGGATATTACAGGTAACAGCCGGGTATTTTCTGTTACTACTCCCCCCCCCACCTGAAGCCTGGCGTCACTGATTACAGGCAGGATATTACAGGTAACAGCCGGGTATTTTCTGTTACTTCTCCCCCCCCCCCCCCACCTAAAGCCTGGCGTCACTGATTACAGGCAGGATATTACAGGTAACAGCCGGGTATTTTCTGTTACTCCCCTTCCCCCACCTGAAGCCTGGCGTCACTGATTACAGGCAGGATACTACAGGTGACAGCCGGGTATTTTCTGTTACTTCCCTCCCTCCCCCCACTTGTAGCCTGGCGTCACGGATTACAGGCAGGATACTACAGGTAACAGCCGGGTATTTTCTGTTACTTCTCCCCATACCCCCGGAAGCCTGGCGTCACTGATTACAGGCAGGATACTACAGGTAACAGCCGAGTATTTTCTGTTACTTCTCCCCAGGGTGGATTTGATTTAGATCCTAGTTTTCTACATAAAGACTGATTCTCGCTGGTATAACTTGTAATATGGAAGTAGATGAAGGTTTTCAGAATAACAGCTTTTCATATTCGGTGGATTCTGCCTTCAGAGGTTTGTAGACGTTAGGATTAAGGTCTTTTTCTCCGCTCTGTTCATGTTATAACAGTTTTGCTGTGAAGAAGAGGCGGCCTGTGATCTCTGCTCAGTCATATTCAGTTTTGAGAACTGCGACAGTAAACCAAGCCTCTGTGATAATATCTTGTAGGAACGGCCAATAATCCTACAGAAACCTCTGGAGGAGCCGGACCTTGTGAATGGATACATGGAGTTACACATGTACAGCCTTATTCTAATAAACTCATCTTTATTTCATGATGGAAAAACCTTTGGATGGTAATAGGTTTTCCTCAAAAATAATTTTATATAAAGAAAAATCCAATTTAAATCAAAAGAATCTGATAAAAAAAATAAAATAATAATAATCATTGATTTTTATCCACCCTGTTTCTCCCCCGCCCACCTGAAGCCTGGCGTCATCGATTACAGGCAGTGTACTACAGGTAACAGACGGGTATTTTCTGTTACTTCCCCCCGCCCCCCCCAACTGAAGCCTAGCATCACTGATTACAGGCAGGGTACTACAGGTGAGAGCCGGGTATTTTCTGTTACTTCCCCCCAACCCCCCCAACTGAAGCCTAGCATCACTGATTACAGGCAGGGTACTACAGGTGACAGCCGGGTATTTTCTGTTACTTCTCCACCCTCCCCCCACCTGAAGCCTGTCGTCATCGATTACACGATTACAGGCAGGGTACAACAGGTGACACCCGGGTATTTTCTGTTACTTCCCACCCGCCCCCCCAACTGAAGCCTAGCATCACTGCTTATAGGTAGGATATTACAGGTTAAAGCCGGGTATTTTCTGTTACTCCTGAAACTGCGCCCCCCCAACTGAAGCCTAGCATCACTGATTACAGGCAGGGTACTACAGGTGAGAGCCGGGTATTTTCTGTTACTTCCCCCCCGCCCCCCCAACTGAAGCCTGGCATCACTGATTACAGGCAGGGTACTACAGGTGAGAGCCGGGTATTTTCTGTTACTTCCCCCCCCCCCCCCCAACTGAAGCCTAGCATCACTGATTACAGGCAGGGTACTACAGGTGACAGCCGGGTATTTTCTGTTACTTCTCCACCCTCCCCCCACCTGAAGCCTGTCGTCATCGATTACACGATTACAGGCAGGGTACAACAGGTGACACCCGGGTATTTTCTGTTACTTCCCACCCGCCCCCCCAACTGAAGCCTAGCATCACTGATTATAGGTAGGATATTACAGGTTACAGCCGGGTATTTTCTTTTACTCCCGAAACTGCGCCCCCCCAACTGAAGCCTAGCATCACGGATTACAGGCAGGGTACTACAGGTGACAGCCGGGTATTTTCTGTTACTTCTCCCCATACCCCCGGAAGCCTGG
Source organism: Bufo bufo (assembly GCF_905171765.1). Lineage (NCBI taxonomy): Eukaryota > Metazoa > Chordata > Amphibia > Anura > Bufonidae > Bufo > Bufo bufo. Next base: position 734 of record NC_053389.1, on the reverse strand, counting down.
CATCACTGATTACAGGCAGGGTACTACAGGTGACAGCCGGGTATTTTCTGTTACTCCCCCCACCCCCCAACTGAAGCCTGGCATCACTGATTATAGGTAGGATATTACAGGTTACAGCCGGGTATTTTCTGTTACTTCCCCCCGCCCCCCCTCACCTGAAGCCTGACGTCATTGATAACAGGCAGGATATTACTGGTGACAGCCGGGTATTTTCTGTTACTCCCTCCCCACCTAAAGACTGGCGTCACTGATTATAGGCAGGATACTACAGGTAAAAGACAGGTATTTTCTGTTATTTCCCTCCCCCACTTGTAGCCTGGCATGACTGATTACAGGCAGGATACTACAGGTAATAGCCGGGTATTTTCTGTTACTCCCCCCCCCCTCCCCTGAAGCCTTTCGTCACAGATTACAGGCAGGATACTACAGGTAACAGCCGGGTAATTTCTGTTACTCCCATTCCCCCACCTGAAGCCTGGCGTCACTGATCACAGGCAGGATACTTTCTGTTACTTCCCCCCCCCCACCTGAAACCTGGCGTCACTGATCACAGGCAGGATACTACAGGTAACAGCCGGGTATTTTCTGTTACTCCCATTCCCCCACCTGAAGCCTGGCGTCACTGATCACAAGCAGGATACTACAGGTAACAGCCGGGTATTTTCTGTTACTCCCCCCCCTCACCTGAAACCTGGTGTCACTGATCACAGGCAGGATACTACAGGTAACAGCCG